>NC_063368.1:1355490-1377565 GCF_021869965.1 Rhincodon typus | reverse complement strand
TGTGTTAGACCAAACCTTTACTATTCATGCACTTAAGTGTCTTTTACGCCCTCAGTATAAAAGATTTTGTCCCTCATGTCTTTTTTAAAACTCTTATCTCTCAAATACCAGGAGGATTTTGCCTTTACCACCCATACATGCAGCGAGTTTCACCGTCTGGATGAAAAAGATTTTCTTCAGATCTCCTCCAAACCTTCTGCTCATTCCCCCAAATCTCTGTAGGGCAGATGGGAAGAAACATTCCCTATCTATGCCCCTAATTCTTTTGCATTTCAATCATGTTACCTCTCATTTTCCTCTGCTCCAAATGAAAACAATCCCAGTCAGTCCAATCTCTCCTTATGACAAACTCTCTAACCCAGCTAATGTTCTGGTAAGTCTCCTCTACACAATCACCAGTGCTATGACATCAACGTGGATTCCAGAATTGCACACAACACTCTAGCTGTGACTCTAACCAACACTTTATATACAGTTCCAGCATAACATCTCTGCGTGTATACTCTATGCCTCGAATAAAGGCAAGTATACTATATGCCCTAAGCACTTTATCCACCTCTGTCCCTCAGTGCTTCCCAAGGTCCTACCATTCATGTATTTGCTTGCCTTGTTTATCCTGCCCAAGTGCATCATCTCACGTTTAACCAAATTCAATTGTATTCACCACTGATCAACCCATCTATTGCCTCTTATAGTCCCAGGCTACCTCCTCACTATTTACCACCCCACCAATTTTTGGAACACCAACAAACTTACTGATCAACCCTTACATTCAAGTCTAAATCATTTATATAAACCAAAGGCCCCAATACTGACCCCAACCACTAGACAGAGTTGCAACTGGAAAAACAACGCTCAATCACCACTCTCTGCTTCCTGCCACTTAGCCAATCGCAGATTCATTTTTTCAAATTTTACTGGATTCCACAGGCTCTTACTTTAGTCTCCCATGCAGGACCCTTGCTAAAATCCAAGTGAATTATATCAAAAGTATTGCCCTCATCACCTGGTGACCTCAAAAATTCAAGTTGGTCAGAAGTGAACTCCTTTAACAAAACCATGCTGTTTTTGATTAATCCTATCTCTCCAAAGGCAAATTAATTCTGTCCCTCAGAAATGCTTCCAATAATTTTCCCACCACTAGTTTCCTGGTTGATCCCTTCTTGAATGATGGTATCACACTGGCTATATGCCAGCACCTCTCATATGGCCAGACAAGAATTGAAAATTTTTGCAAGCACCTTTGCTACTCCCTCCCTTGCTTCACTCAACAATCTGTCAAAGATTTATCCAGTCCAAGATTTTTCCGCTTTTAGGCCTGCCAGACTGCTCAGAACTTCCTCTTGGTCTACGCAAATTTCTTCAATTATTTCACAGACCTCCTGCCTGATTTCTATTCACACATTGTTCACATGAGATGGACACCACCATAAAGTATTCATTTAGAACACTACCTATATCTGCTGGCTTCACATACATGTTACCACTGTGGGCCTTAACGGACTATACTCCTTTTACCCTGAAATGTACTGGTAAAACAACTTAATTTTCCTTTATTCTACCTGCCAATATACTTTTCATGCCCCATTTTTGCTCTTCTAATCTCCCTTTTAAGCTCCCTCTTGCACATTCTATACTCCACTAGCAGTTCTGCTGTTTTGAACCCGCAGTATCTGCCATAAATCTCCCCTTTTAAGAGCATAAAACCATAAGACATAGGATCAGAAGTTAGGCTATTCAGCCCATCAAGTCTGCTCAGTCATTCAATCATTGTTGATAAGTTCCTCAACCCCATTCTCCCAGTAACCCTTGATCCCCTTGACAATCAAGAACCTATCTTAAATATAATCAATGACCTGGACTCCACAGCATTCTGTGGCAGTGAACTTCATAGATTCACCACTCTCTGGTTGAAGAAGTTTGTCCTTATCTCCTATCAAAAAGGTCATCCCTTTAAGGCTGTACCCTCAGGTCCTAGTCTCTCCTAACAATGGAAGCATCTTCCCAAC
This sequence comes from Rhincodon typus, assembly GCF_021869965.1. NCBI lineage: Eukaryota > Metazoa > Chordata > Chondrichthyes > Orectolobiformes > Rhincodontidae > Rhincodon > Rhincodon typus. Next base: position 1,375,556 of record NC_063368.1, on the reverse strand, counting down.
ATCCACTCTTGTTCAGGCCATTCAGTATTCTGTAAGTTTCAATTAGATCCCTCTCTCATCCTGCTAAACGCCATCAGGTATAGACCCAGAGTCTTCAACCGTTCCTCCTATGTTAAGCTTTTCATTCCTGGGACCACTCTCGTGAACGTCCTCTGAATCTGCTCCAGGGCCAGTACATCTTTCCTGAGATCCAATTGCTGTATGTCCCTTGATATCCAGGTTCACAGAATTTGATTGTTCCACCCTTTTTCATTATTGGAAAAAATATGGCTCTGTCCTCTATTTCCTTCTTGAATGCATCCCTCGGTTCTGAGGCAGACTTACCTGAAAATATCTGTTCCTAGTTCAAACTGGCCAAATCATATGCAATCTGATTAAAAATCCATCTTCCAAGTTGAACTTTGATTTCAGGCACATATTTGTCTTTCTCCATAACTCTTAGATTCAGGATTGTTATGATTGCTGCCCTGTGAACCTTTACTATGGTGCTACACAAACAAAGACTGTAGTCATGAAGATGGGTAGAAAGAAATGTCCCAGGAATCAGAGCCTTTGGATAAATTCTGAATGGAATGTTGATCTAGCCAGCTGGGAGCCACCAAAATTAAGTCATGACTAGTACTTTTGCAGAAATACAAAGAGAAATGGTGAAGGAGCCAGAGGGGATTGTAAAATTGTACAATCCCTACAGTACAGATAAGAGGGCCATTCAGCCCATCGAGACTGCACCAACCCATCCAGACCTGTAACCCTGCATTAACCATGGCTAATCCACGTAGCCTACATATCTTTGTACTGTGGGAGGAAACCGGAGTACCTGGCTAAAACCCAAGCAGACATGGAAAATATGCAAACTTGGAATTGAACCTGGATCCTTGGTGCTGTGAGGCAGCAGTACTAAGCACTGACCCACCATGCCACCCTGGGCTCCAATAGTTTAATAGAGAAGGTACACTAAATAAAGCTAATCAAATGGACAAAGTTTTAAGAAATGAATAGTTTAAAGTAAAAGATTAAATTGGTCAGTGCATTGAGTAAAGGAGCTGGAAGGTCATGTTGCGGCTGTACAGGACATTGGTTCGGCCACATTTGGAGTATTGTGTGCAAGTCTGGTCTCCTTGCTATTGGAAGGATGTTGTGAAACTTGAAAGGGCTCAGAAATGATTTACAAGAATGTTGCCAGGATTGGCGGGTTTAAGTCAGGGAGAGACAGTATAGGCTAGGGCTATTTTCCCAGGGTAGGGAAGTCCAAAACTAGAGTGCATAGGTTTAAGATAAGAGGAGAAAGATAAGAAAAGGACCTAAGGGGCAACTTTTTCATGCAGAGGGTGGTGCATGTATGGAATGAGCTGCCAGAGGAAGTGGAGGAGGCTGAGACAATTACAGCATTTAAAAGGCATCTGGATGGGTACATGGATAGGAAGGGTTTAGAGGGATATGGGCCAAATGCTGGCAAATGGGACTAGATTTATGTAGGATATCTGGTCAGCATGGAAGAGTTGGACCGAGGGGTCTGTTTCCATGCTGTATCTCTCTGACTATAAATAATCGCTTCATAAAAATTGTGTTTTCATAAAAAAAGTACAAAAACGAGTGGTGTGTAGTTGTGACTATTAATTTGAAGCTAAAAACACTTCTTGGGCCTCAGGGACCGGTGGATGCCCCACCACCAGGAGCAGGAATCTCAAGGGACCCTTTCAGGCATTGGTAGGCTCCCTGGGTTCAAAATGCTCAAGCGTTAACCAACAACGTGGAAACAGATCAGCTGCTAACTCAGCTCCGTTGTTTTTAAATGGGACATGGAGACGTTATTAGCGGCAATGACAGCTTGGACGTGAAGGGCGCTATATCAACGCAAGTTCCTACAGGAGGCAGCGTATGCCTAGTGATTAACGGCGCAGTTTTACGGGCCTAGATGCCCGAGGCAAATGGCGAACTGAAGAGGTTACCAGTGTTCGAGTAGGTCGGAGCGCTGGGATTAGCAACGGAGGTTTGGGAATAGAAGTGGGTTGGATGAGTTTTCCGTAGCGGCTGCTTCTTCGCCTGGATTCAACCTTGCGATGCAGTGCTATGGGTTTAGAAAAGAGGCAACGAGGAATTCCAATAAGACAGCAGCCAATGAGTGAAGAACAATCAGCCTCCGTATCGCATTGCAGCAAGTCGCAGGAAAATGAAAAAAAACAGAAAGCTTCCATCACAGAAGCAAAGAATTCTGCTATTGTTCAGTCTTTTAACAGCGATTGGCTTCTCCATCAAGTTCAGTGCTCTATACACACACACACTTACACATACAATGCCTGCTTTCACGTACTCGGTTTCATTCTCCAGGAGTTACACCCCTCACTTCTGCTCTGATTCAGTGTGAACAGATACCCCCAAAACAAGAGCACAGTGTGCAGCGAGTGAATCACTCACACAAGCTTGCTAAAACGGAGGCGAAAAAATGTCGCCGAACGTGGGATTGTACAGATTCTACAGAGCGCAGGGTGAAGGTGAAACAGATTTCTAGTTAAAGAGGGAGGCACATTTCACCCTTAAGCTACAAAGTAAAGCCCCGAGAGATAGTAAAAAGACTGCTATGGGATATCAGAAACACAGCCACATTGTTAAAATGCTAATAAACGCAAATACACAACTTCAGGTCAGTGAAATATTGAAAGGATTTTTAAAAGTTTAAATTCCTGCCCCCAGTGACAGACGATCATTAAAATCAACAACTACTTACACAATTTCCCCTCAAGTACCTCAGCCTGCGGAACTTATCCAGCCCATCCCCCAGTCTGCCGATTCGGCATCGCTTTATCTCTTAAACTTTACAAGTTTGGGCTGATTCACAGGTACAGCATCAAATCAGCTTTATCGTGATCGGACGAGCACAACGCTTTGGGCAGGGTCAGCAACCATGTTGAAATCCTTACTGCGATACAAGATGGGTCACAGAATATCATTTAGTTTGTGAAGTTTAGATCTTGAATTAGAGGCATGTGGGTTTTGGTCTGTGTATGGGAGGTTTTAATAATTAATTCCCAGCTCTGATGAAGGGTCCGTTGACATTCCTGCTCCTCTGATGCTGCCTGACCTGCTGTGTTCACTTTAATTATTAATTGCCAGTATTTCTGGAATCATGACTTTTAAAACAAAAACTAGTGTGAGAGAGGGCGATAGTGGAATTTGTTTGCATTGGGAGTGTTTTGGGCAGACAGCAAATACTGAAGGGTATTTGCTTGCTTTCAGTTAGAAACATCAGGAATTGATTTTCTTTGGTTGGAAAAAAAAACACAACCAAAACTTGGAAAGCTCTTCTTCTCAGTCCTGGCTGAAATAGGATATGAAACAGTAACAAAAATAGAAATTGCTGAAAAAGTTCAGCAGGTCCAACAGCATCTGTGGACAGAAATCAGAGTTAAGGTTTCAGGTCAAATGACCCTTCTTGAGAACACGTAAGTAACAGTTTTATCTAAAGAGTTACTTTTGAAAAGTTGGGAAATAGATTATCTCAATTTAAGAGCTTAGTTGAAGGCTCCAAACCACAAGTGTTTGGTTGGAACCCTGAAGAGGCTATTCAAAGCAAAGGTGGTTTAAGCTCAGTTGTAACACTAATCAAGAAAAAGGCTATCACAAGATGTGATAGAGAAGGAAACCCATTCTGCTCCTGCAGTATTGTAAACTAATATTATTGGGATAGATTGGATTGTATTTCAATCTTTCAACTTGTGTTATATGCAAACATTCTAGTTTATCTTCTTTTGAGATAAACTTCCGTTTCATTTGTTAAAATCAAATCTGCAGTATTACAAGTTTATATTTCAGGGAAAGACCACTGTATTAAATATAAAGACCTATCAAACCAGGTTTCAGTCTGGGATCTGAGTTGTCGAGTCATAACATCAGTTGGGATCATAAAATAAGTGGCACTCCGTGAAGATCAAGGAAGCCATGCAATGCAAACAGTTCCCAGTTCCAAATCATCTGCACAAGCATCTCCGAATTTGACACATCTATCAGCCTGTACTTACAATAAAAACATAAGACTTTGAAGCCTCAGACAGTCAAGTTTGCTCTGCCATTTAATATGATTGCGATTAATCCAATTATGATCTCAACTCTAATTTCACATTTGGCTTCTCATAAACCTTGACTCCCTTGTCTGTCAAACCCAACTTAGCCTTGAATAAATTCAAATGATACTTGGCTGAAACTTACATTCTTTTGGTTAAGTTTGAGTTGCTTTGAACTTTATGGAGGATTTGTTACCTTGAGGCCTAGCAAGTTCTCGCCTCATCTGAACAAATTCATCTCATACCAACTTAAGCTCCATTTTACCAAACCATTCCCTGAACAACTCACCACTCAGCAGAGATCCGCTGAAAGACTGAACCATCTTTAAATCCACACAGTACATCTAGACAAGCACTTGGACCATAAGTGATCTGGATGGTTCCTGACATTTACTGTGGACATGGTAAACAGGGAGAATCAGCATCTGCTTTGCAAGGGAAAATCCTGGAAGTGGGCAGCGTAGATGTCAGACTTCCTCCTGCTGGTCCTGGGGGAAGAGGTGGTCAGGACATAAGATCATGCCAGCCTAAAGTCACAAGACACCAGGTTATAGTACAACAAAGGAGCAGCACTCTGAAAGCTTGTGATTTCAAATAAATGTGTTGGACTATAACCTGGTGTCTTGTGGCTTCTGATTTTGTCCAACCTAGTCCAACACCGGCACCTCCACGTCATGCCAGCCTGGTTTAAGATTAGTATAGTCTCAGCTGTCTGAAAGACATGGACTTTCTTCCTTCAATGCTTGGCAATGTCCTTTTCCACTACACCTTACTCACCATTTCTACTACAGTACACACTGGATCCAAAATTCTCTCTGGGAGGTTTTAAACTAATTTGGCAGGGGTTTGGTGCACAGAGTAGATGTAAAGTCAAGAGTAAGATCCAATCAGATGTAGAAGGAAAACTAGGACAGTGCAGCAGGCAGAGGAGACATAGGCAGGCTAAGGCAAATGGGAAGACTGGAAGGTAAAATTGTACTTGTGTTAATGCAAGGAGCCTGACTAGTAAGACAAATGAACTCAAGTGCATTGACAGCATGTGAGAATGAGACTGCTGAGACATGGTTGAAGGAAGGGCACAGGCAGCTCCACATTCCAGTGAGATAGAAGTTTCAGGCATGATTCTTTTTTGGGGCGTTGCAGAATGTAAGAGAGGTGGAGAAATTACATTATTGATAAAGATAGCCAGCAAATGAGGGAGGATGTTATAGAAGAATCTTCAAATGAGACCATCTGGGTAGAGCTTAGAAATTTTAAAAAAGCCAACCATAGGCTTCCCAAAAAGGGAGGGAGATAGAGGAACAGAAGTGTAGGCAAGTGACAGAAAGGGGAATAAGGTTATAGTAGGGGATTTCAACTTTGATAACATTAACTGAGATTGCCTTAGAGTCAAAGGATGAGAGAGTGGAATTTTTACATAGCATTAAGAGAGCTTTTTTGGGCCAGCGCATAGATAATCTGACTAGAGATGGGGCAGGGCTAGACCTATTTCTAGGGAATGAAGCCGGTCAAGTGGTTGAAGGATCAGTGGGTCAGCATTTTAGGGATAGTGACCAAGTTTCAAAGACATTATGGGAAGGGATAAGGATAGTACAGAAACTAAATCGGGGTGGGGGGGGTGCAATTTCAATATCATTAGACAGGATCTGGCAAAAAAACGGACTGCGAGCGACGACTTGCAGCTAAGTCTACATTTGGAAAGTAAGTCTTTTAAATGTAGCGTAGAGAGACTTCAGGGGCAGCATATTCCTCCAAGAGTAAAGGGCAAGGGCAACTAGCCCAGGGAACCCTGGATGTAAAGGGTTTAGAGAGTTTAAAGAAGGAAAAGGAGTATAAAATGTGTTGGGTGGGCTTAAAATTAGAAAAAATATCTTTGGCAGATAGGATTAAGGCAAGCACAAGGCAGTATAAAAGTATGTTTACAGCAAGAGGACTATCAGGGAAACAGCGAGGCCTATGAGAAACCAAAGGGACAATCTGTGTGGAGCCAGTGGTTGAGGTCTCAAGTAAATATTTCTCAGCCATATTTGAAACAGAAAGATATTATAGCTTGAGATTTTAGCTAGGATGGTGAAGTTCTACAGCACGTTAAGAGTAATAAGGAAGTATTGGCTGTTTTAGTGGGTATACAGGTGCCTAAATCCCCAGGCTCTGATGATATGTATCCCAGGCTGCAAGGGAGGAAATTGCTGGGGCCCTGGCGGAGATATTAAATATCTCACTAGTCACAGGTGACTGGAGGATATCTAATTTTGTTCCTTTGTTCACGGAGGGCAGCAGAGATGGGCCAGGTAAATCCAGTTAGTCTAACAGCGGTAGGGAAGTTACTGTAAAGAAATTCTGAGGGATAAGAATAAATAACATTTGGAAAGGCAGGGATTGGTCAGGGATAGATAGTCAGCACTGATTTGTTCAGAAATCCTGTCAGACTAATTTAGTTGAGACATTTTTGAAAAAAAGGTGACTAAATATATCATCATGGTAGTGCAGTTGATGCGGATTACAGTAAGGCTTCTGGCAACATCCCACACAATACTAATCCAAAAAGGTAAGAGTTCATGGAATCCAAGGCAAGTTGGCAAACTGAATCTAAAATTGGCTTCCCTCATTAGAACTCCCAAATTAAATCATCTTTCACTTATCAGGATTAAATTTCATCTGCCATTACTCTGCCCAATTTACCAGCTATCTATAGACTATAACCGGAGACCATTCTCATTATCAACAGCACCAACTTTCATGTCATCTGCAAACTTACTAATTATACTTCTACCTTCACATCCAAGGTGCTATGTGTACGTAACATCAGCAAGGGTCCCAGCATCAATCCCTGTGGTACCCTGCTGATCACACACTTCTAATCACAACCATCCACCAACACTAACAATACTAGCCAGGGTGTAAAATATAAGAGCAAGGAAATCCTGTTATGACTTAAAAAAGAAACATTGGTTGGGCTAATTTGGAATAGTGCGCGCAGTTCTGGTCACCACACTATCAGAAGGATGTGATTGCACTGGAGAGGGTGCAGAGGACATTCACCAGGATGTTACTGGCACAGCATTGAAATGCAGGAGAGTCCCATAAGTGGATCAAAGATGTTCCACTCGCAGAAAGCATAAAAGATCTTGCTCCAGAGATGTGTCGTAACACATCTGAGCAGGTTGATTGAAAATATTCTCAAGTTGTGAGATGCTCCCAACGTCAAGACTGACCTCATTGGACTTTTCATCGGATACTGCCACAAATCCTTCCAGAGCCCATGTCACTCAGATCCCTATTAGATTCCACTCAGTCTCCACTGCTCTGTCAAAACAGAATTAGAGACTAAAAACCCACAAGAGAGAAAAAAAAAACTTATCACTGCAGTTTCAATCTGTTTAAGAAATAAAAAATAACTGCAGTGGCCTCAAATTTGAAATAAACAGAATGCTGGAGAAAATCAGCAGGTCTGAGTAGCCGTGGAGATAGGAACAGAGTTAGCATTGAATCTGAAATTACTTTTGTTCTCAAGTCTGTGTTCCCTTATCCTAGTCTATCCCACAAGAGGAGCATCCATCCTGCAAAGTCCAGTCAGGTTCTTATCAAAACAATAAAAAAAGATTACTTTTCATTCTTCTAAACTCCAATGAGTAAAAGGTTGAACAGCCTGAATCTTTTGTCACATAAAACGCCCATTATCTCAGGAGTAAGTCAAGTGAACCTTCTTTGAACTGCTTCTAATGCAATTACATCCTTCTTCAAATATGGAGATCAAAACTATACTCCCGACATGGTCTCACCAAGGCCCTATACAGTTACAGTAAATACTTTTTATATTCCATTCCTCTTACAATGGAAAAATCCCCTTCACATTCCCAAATCATTTGCTATATCTGCATAATAACCTTTTAAGATTCATGTACTAGGACATCCAGATCCTGAGTTGTGCAATGTGTTTTTGTTCATTCATGGGATGAGGGTATCAATGGCTAGGCCAGTATTTATTGCTCGTCTGTAATTGCCCATCAAGCAGTTAAAAGTCAACCACATTGCTCTGCGCCTGGGGTCACATGGCCAGACCAGGCAAGGCAGTTTCATTCCCTAAAAGGACATTAGTGAACCAGATGGATTTTTCCAACAATCAATTCATGGTCATCATTAGACCCTTCATTCCAAAATTTTACTAAATTCAAATTCCACTTCCATTATCTGCTGTGCAGGAATTGAACCCAGTGTCCCCAGAACATTATCTGAGTCTGTAGATAAACTATTACTCTAGATAAGACATTAAGTGATTGCTTCCCCAACTCATACAAGATGTGGGTAAACATGAAACGTGAATGCCAAGGTCACTATTTCATTAAGTGCTTACAAGATTGGATTGGAACCCAGGCATGTAGAACATGATGGATTAGCAGCCCATCACCTTAACTCTCCACCACCTCATCACACAAATTCCATTTACAGAAATATACTGCCGATAGAAGAGTACACATGTTCTCCCCTTTAGTCCAGATGCCAAGATCTTCTCCACCCATTAAATCTGTCTAAATCCCTTTGCAGACACTCTACCTCCACTGGTCAACATACTTTCCTGTCCACATTGATCAGTGGCACTGAAGACAACAAATACTGGGAATCACAGCAGGTCAGGCAGCATTCATGAAGAGGGAGCAAGCTAATTTTTCGAGTCTAGATGACTCTTCATCTTTGGAACTGTATATTCCATCCCACATCTAATCATTGACAATCTGTCAACGCTTTCATGTCAAAGGCCCCAACACCAATTCCTGTGACATTCCCTAAAGGACATTAGTCAACCAGTTGGGTTTTTCCAACAAATTGGCAGTGGATTCGTGGTCATTAGATTCTTAATTCCAGACGTTTTTATTGAATTCAAATTCCATCATCTGCCATGGCATGATTCGAACCGAGGTCCCCAGGACATTATCTGGGTCTCAGGATTAACAGTCCAGCAATACACCACTAGACCATTGCCTCCCCCAGCAGTAACCCAACAACCCTATTAGCTAACCAATTCTCTATTCATAGAAGTGTTACCCCTCCCCCCACACCGTATGTTCTATTTTGTATCATAACATAACTAGGGTTCAACTATGGTAATCCTTCCCGATCACATTGATCTTCAAATGTCCTGCTACAACCTCTAAATCACTGGGGGGAAAGCAGTGCCTTAGTACTAACTTAACTGGACAAGAAACCAGAACTGCTGGCTAATGTTCTGGTAACGGGTTCAAATCCCACTATGGCAGATAATTAAATTTGAATTCAATTAAATTCTCTAACAAAAAAAGCGCTAATCTGATGACAACTATGCAACTGCTATTAATTGTTATAAAAACCCAACTGGTTTAATATCACCTTTTGAGGAAGGAAATCTACCAGTTTTACCCAAATGTGACACCACGTGGTTAACGCTTAACTGCCTTCTGGCAACTAGGAATGGGTAATAACTACTGGCCTAGCCAGTGACACCCATTTTACATAAGGTCCATGTATTTAGTCAAATAACTGCCAAAGGGACAGGGATAACGTTAGGTTCCAGCTTTCTAACTCACCTCTGCCTCATACTATTTGAGTCTGCTGAGACCTTTCCAGAATCCAAAGAATTCAGGAAGACTTAACCAATGCATACACTATATTTACACACAGTTCCTTTAAGATCCTGGAGCGCAGGCCTATTAGTTTAAGACTCACCTTGTTGTACATAATCCAGTTTGTTTCTCATTTCTACCACATCCCTGAAATCTGACATTCCTCAAACCACATTGTGCTGCAATTTTAATTCAGTCCTCCATCTTGGCCATTCTTTCTTCCCCGGTCCCCAAGAGACTTTCCACCTCCCTCCTCGTACACTACATCGGGGCTCAAATCCCCAACTTCGACCATCCAGAAGGACAAGGGCAGCAGATACATGGGAACATCACCTGCCAGCCAATCTCAATCCTGACTTGGAAATATATCATCGTTCCTTTATTGTTGTTGGGCCAAATCCTGGAACTCTCCCCCAGTCAGCATTGTGAGTCTACCTACATCCCCTTGAACAGGAGTGGGAGTGTGGGTGGGGGTGGGGGGGCAACCTCACCTAATTTTTTTTTTGCTGTCTTTGGTTCTCCACTGACCACTTGTGATATTTGAGAGTGAATTCATACAGCACTCTCCATGCATTTTGAACAGCTCTATTTTTAATGATTATGGACCTATCGTCAAGACCCCTCCATTCCTTTATCTCCTTTCACACACTTTGAAAGAAGCTGTAACAGGAATAAGGAACACCACAATGGATTACTCCAGAGTTTAATGTTGGTCATGAGTGGGCAGGGGATTTTCATTCAGCAACTTTAATAGTGCTTCTGTATGGGACAGTGATAACACCAAGTACAGCTGTAAATGTGGACACAAGTTATACTACACTAGAAGGGGGAAAAAGATCAGACGATACTGGTCAACCTTAACAAGACAACTAGGCCAGCAGAATGGGCACCACCCCGCACCACACCCCCCCAACCCACCATCTAATTTGTTCCGCCACGCCCAGCCCCATGAGCTTGCCCTACACATTCCCCCAACCACTACAAACAAATTAAATCTTTGCAAAGCTCCAGTTAATCATGAGCTTTAAGAGGTAACCATAAGCTTTAGGAGGTAACCATAATACTTGACTTTTGACAGTGCAGAATAAACAGTATTAAGATTAGTAAATAGCCTCAACTTGTCGTCATTTATAATTGTTTGGTAGCATTTTGGACAGTCTCCCACCACCCTCCCCACATCATCTCTCCCCACCCCAACCAGCATGTTGCTACCTGTTGACATTGGTGAGGGTTCTGGGGCAGTGTCTCACAATCCTTCAATAACAGTGATGACAATTCTAAAAACATGACACTATCCCACAGCTCAGCAACTCAACAATTCTGCTGGAGAGTAAACCCAAATTTACGGGCAAACTATTGTGCTTCTCAAAACAAAGCTGGATTAACACTACACCCAACACAAAGCCAAGACATTTGGACAAGGTAGTCTACCCTGCAGGCTCCCAAATATAGCCTCAAGGGCTTTGACTGCAGGAAAGCCACAATAGTCACAGGATTACTGAAAATCACCAGCATACTCCTATGATGCTGCTTGGCCTGCTGTGTTCATCCAGCTCTACACCTTGTTATCTCAGATCTTCCAGCATCTGCAGTTCCTACTATGTCTGTATACTCCTCAAACATATTCTGTTCATACATCAGGAATCACATAGACAGGACCAAGCAGATCAGTTTACTATTCCAAGGACAATACTTCCACTAGAGTTAACTGCTCTCTGTTGAGATGGAGCAGGCCCAGGAAATGGGGAGATTCACAGGACAATCCAAATTTGTGTCATAAAAGTCAGGCACTAAAATAACTTATAAATGTAAGCAACATCAAAATTTCACTCAGTTTGACAGAAAATCATCATTCCAGGTTAGAACATCTGTACTATACTAAAGAAAAAAGGGGAAAAATTAAAAAGGGAAGGAAAGGAGCACTCCTGATTTAGAAGGCATTCCAGAATTATGACATTTTACACGAAAGAATCAATAGCTTTTTCATTATTTATACTCCCCACAATCTTCTTCCATCTTCCTTCATTTAGCCTCATCAGGCCATTCAGCTTTCCACACAATACATCAACACTCCCCGCAACCACTTCCAACGGGAGCGAGTTCCACATTTTCACTAATTCCAGAGTAAAGACAGGTATCCTCCTGATTGGATTTACTGCTTACAATTTTAGTCCCTCATCTGGTTTCCTTCACTTCCCTGTATTACCATATCAAGCCAGTCAGCCCTCTTAGCTGGAGAAAGAAGCCTATGCCACATTCCTTGGAAGATCCAACCTTTCAGTTCTGGTATCATTCAAGTCAATCTTTTTTGTACCTTCTCTAATTCACTTTATCTGTTTATTAAAATGCACACTAGAACTGTATATTGCAGACCAAACAAGGGTCTATACATTGGATATAACTTGTCTAGTTTCCAATTCTCACTCTAGAAATACTTGGTTTGAATTGTTACAACACCTTGGAGCTTTGGGATTTGAGAAATGCACATCTTGATCTTTCTGCTCTTCAACCCCACTTTAGCCTCACATTACAAGGTGGATGTATTATTTCTCCTAACAAAGCAAACCACTTCACACTTCCCCATAGCAAGTGACATTTTTACACTGATTCTGTAAATGTATTCCATGTGCTTTTGCATAGTGGTGCAGTCCTCTTCTACGTGAGCTAGAGCAGCCAAATAGGATGTCATCTACATTCTGAAACTGTACTTTGATTCCGCCATTAAAACCATTAATGTAAAGAGTCAGTGGCCCCAGCACCAATGGCCTGTACAACATGACTTCTCAACCATTTTCTGTTTTGTAGCCAGATTGCAAATCATTCTTCATGTCCCTTTCACATTTTCACATTCACCTTGTCCCCGCCTCCACGTACTCACCTTTGGAGAGAGGTTGTAAGGCTATTCAAACGTTTATGTTAAATCATATTACATCTACATCATCCTTCTCTACTCAGACAATGCTTCAAAAGAATTCAATAAAATTGAGCAAATGTGAACCTCCCTTTTGTAATCCATGCTATTACATTTGCCATTTCTAGATTTTTTCTGCTATATCTTTGAGTAAAGAATATCCTTTGACCTCCAGTGTTCGGTATAGTCCACACTTTCAATTCCCTCTTTAAATATAGGAACCATACTCCCCATTCGTCTTGCACCATTCTCTTTCCTAATGAATTCTCATATCACAGTGACTTCACCATCTATTCTATCCTTTAATTGACACACATGACAAAAATGGGAGGACAGGCAGGTGGTTTTGAGAAAGTGGGGAGGCTGCAGAAGGTCTTGGACAGGCTAGGCGATTGGACAAAGTGGTAGATGGAAGACAATGAGGCAAAGTGTGATGTTATGCACTTTGGTAGGAGAATAGCGGCATAAACTGTTTTCTAAATAGGGGATGGCTTCAGAAATTTGAAGCACAAGAAGGATTTGAGGGAGTCCTAGCTCATGATTCTCAAAAGTTAGCATGCAGGGGGAGGCAATGGCATAGTGGTATTATCACTGGTCTGTTAATCCAGAGAAGCAGGTAATGTGCTGGGGAATTCAGTGTGAATCCTGCCATGGCAGATTGTGATATCCGAATTCAATAAAAAAGTGATGACTATGAAACAATTGTCATGAAAAACTCATCTGGTTCATTAATGTCCTTCAGGGGAGGTATGCTGCCATCCTTACCTGATCTGGCCTACATGGGACTCCAGACCCACAGCAATATGGTCGACTCTCAACTACCCTCTGGGATGGGCAATAAATGCTAGCTTAGCCAACGACGCCTGTGAACAAGTTAAAGTCTCAGTTGGCAGTTAAAAAGGCAAATGCAGTGTTAATATTCTACCCCCCTTGAAATGAACATGACAGCAGGGATGTACTGTGGGGGCTGCAGAAGGCTTTGGGTGGCATTTGAAATATTGAGAGCAGTTTTGGCTCAATTCATTAAAGTTAGAGATCACTGCTTGAAGGCAGCAGAAAGAGGGGGGTGACCTGGGTGTAGCCAAATGAGGGCCATTGCAAAGTGGTTGCAGATGAGTTACAGCAGATGAGAGAGAGGGGATAGCACAACACAGACAAGTGTAACACCATGGCAGCAGATCTCCAGCAAGGATTTGTAGAAATCTATAAGCAGCAGCATGATTGATTATCCTACCCTCTCACATATACAGATATCCATTCTGGTCTCTCTAAAAACCAGGCCGGAAAACACAACGGCACTTCATCGGCAGCTGCACTAATGGATGTTACCCAGCAGGGTAATGAAATGTCTGCAGAACAACGAACCAGCTCAGCGAGCCAACCAACCACAACAGGTCTCTCCAAATGTCAGGTTTATTTTTTTTAAGTTTCACTGGCTAAAGGTGAAACAATAACTTTTAATATTTGTCATTTTACTGTTGAGTGTAATATTAGAACCCATTCACAGCTCTATCCACTCTTTCATTTTTTTGTGCCGTAATTGTGCAGATTATGAGTAAACACGATTTAGGTGGGTATTTGGAATGTCAACGGAACAAGTTGAGCATAGGGGTTGGTGTTTATGCAGGATCAGTCATTTTGGGCAAGAGCACCAGAGAGTATTCGTTGCCCATTATTTCTTTGATGTTTCGAAAGGACATGGGACTTCTTGCGTAAAAAGTGTAAACAAGAAGGAAGTTACAGGAATTGCACTGAAGATTGTCAAAGACAAGCTGCAAGAACATAGCACTGAAACATTTGATTTAGTTCATCAGCTAACTGAACAGAAAACAAACAAAAAAAAAAGGCAGAGGAGCCAAATGAGGCCACTCAGTAGTGGAGAGATTATAGCAAACAGGAAATGCCAGAATTATTCAAATATCTTTAAAAAGAACTGGGTTATTGGTGCAACTCAGTGACTTGAACAGAGGTTTCAGTTTCATTTCTGCAGAGATATAGCAGAAGGCTAATGTTTAAGTGCCTTTACTCAGGAAGCACCTCACTGCCAAGGTTGTCACCTCTCAAAAAAAAAGCTCCTGAACCAAAGTCCCACTGGCTCTTTTGTTTGTACGGGAATGATCCCATGTCACCAGTGGGAGGAGGGGAGTCATTCCCATTGCTCAGGCCCACTATTCATCTCTCAATCAACATCATGATCAATTCTGGAGATCACCAGCCTGCATGTGGAAGTTTGGCGCATAAAGATAGGCTGCCAAGCTTGCTACACTAATAGTGACCACATTTCAGAAAGTAATGCCTTTGGCAAGTTCTGAAGTAGTGAATAAAGTAGTAGATAAACACAAGGCTTTCTTTCCAGACAAGACCGATGGGAGGTTTTGTTAAACTATCAGTGAGCAGCAGTCAAACACATTGATATTGGAGCCAAATGCTCAGTGAAGAGGTCTTTGACCCCATTCTGTACTGTTGTCCTTTTTGCTGAGATATTAACCCTTTGAGAATTAGGATGCGCAAGAAAGTCAACTACCTCTATAGCAGAGTTGAGAGAAAACAGCAGCAGATTGACCAATGTGGGGTGAGGGATGTATCACCTGGATAACTTGTCATCTTCTAAATAGTGAAGAGGAGAAACCCTGACCGATTCAGGGTAACTGCAGCATGCCAAAACAGCACCAGGGCACAGGTGTTGCACAGGTTCTCTATCACATGGTCTTAGAGACCATCAGGGGAACCTGACACCATTTGCCAAAAACGTGAAAGATCTTTAAAGTGTAGATACTGTATAGAGCAGTGAGCTGCACATGATAATACTGCAATCTGGGGCAGGGGTTATCTCATGTAGACAAACCACGAAACATTTTGACATACTGAGACATCAAGTTATTTCATGCAGAGCACAAAGAAGCAGAAAGATCAGCCTCTTTCAGTGCTGTAACTTTTCTATGGCTTGGAGTTCAAATGGAAGCAAATCCTTGGACAGCATGGCAGCACAGTGGTTAGCACTGGTGCCTCTGTACCAGGGACCCATATTCACTTCCAGCCTTGGGTAACTGTGTTGAGTTTGCATGCTCACCCCACGTCTGTGTGGAATTCCAGGTGCTTCAGTTTCCTCCCACATATATTTGCTAGCATCTTGTAAAGTATAAATAAATGAATCAGATAGAAATTTCCAGCCCAAGAAGTGCTACTTTAAGAAGACTGAAATCAAGGTCTGAAGGGATTCAGAGGGTTGTGGGTCTTGTGAAATTGGAAGGCGAGTGGTGTTAGGGATTTAGAAAAAAAAGAGGAGAGGGTATACAGGAATCTGAAAGCAAATTTTTTTTTAAAAAGTCAAAGCTCTGCCAGATTGGGAGCCATGGGGATTGGATGAATGGAATTTAGTGCACATTAGTTATTGAGCAGAGCTGCCCCATTCTCAACTTTAAACGAGGATGGGGCAGGTGGGGGGGAAAAGGAGGAAGGAAACAAGATGTCTCCTCTTTGATACTTGCTCATAGTCCTACAAAGCAAGTCTTTGCCCATTTGCTCTATCACTGTTACTTCTGCAGGTCCCAAGGATCTATCCTTTCCCTCCAACCACCTTGATAGCAACTAAATACAAGGCCAGTCCCATATGAATACTGACAACCACAGCTCTAATTCACCATCTCATCTCTCATCCACTCCACATCTCAGATTGGTCAGCTGCTTACCTAGTGTCCAGTACTGGGCAAGCAGAAATCACCTCCAAATAAATATATAATCCTCATGTTACAGAGATCTCCAATTCTGACCTTCACCACTCTCATTAATGATGGTAAAATTGCAGCCATCTCTGCCAAACATGATTATACTGCCCCATCTTTAGAACCAAGCTACTCTTGCTTACCTAATGTTCTGGTTACCTACCCTAACTCTGCCTTTTATGGCCTCCCCAATTTTAACTGGTAACACTTCTCTGCAGAGTTTAGAAAGCTTTTATACAAAAGTGAAATATTTGAAGTTACTAGAAATTAGTGTTCAAAAAAAATCCTTTCATTGGATGTTGGTGTCACTATCTGAGTGAGCACTTGTTGCCTATTTGCTCCTGAAAAGACAATGGTGAGCTGTTTTCTTGAACTGCTGCAGTCCATTGGTGCAAGAACACCTACAGTGCCAATAGCAAGGGAATTCCAGAATTTTGACAGTGACACTGAAGGAAAGGCAATATATTTCCGAGTCAGGATGGCAAATGGCTTAGAGGGAAACAGGCAGGTGGCAGTATTCCTATTCATTTGCTACCTTTGTCCTTCTACGTGGAAGTGGCTGTGGGTTTGGAAGGTGCTGAGGAGCCTTGGTGAATTTCTGCAGTGCATCTTATAGATGTTCAGCAGCAGCAGTGTATACCATCAGTGGTGGAGGGCATGGATGCTTGTGGATGAAGTGCCAATCAAATGGCTGCTTTGTCCTGGATGCTGTCCAGCTTCTTGAGTGTTGTTGGAGCTGCACTCCAGGCAAGTCGGAAATATTCCATCACACTCTTGACTTGTGCCTTGTAGTTGGGAGGAAGTGAAGTTACTCAACAGTATTCCTAGCCTCTGACTTTTTCTTAGAGCCACTGTGTTTATATGACTAGTCCAGTTTAGTTTCTTGTCAATGGTAAATGCCAGGATGTTGATATCGGAGGATTCACTGATGGTAATGCCATCGAACATCAAGGGGTAATGGTTAAAGTTGCTTGTTGGAGATGGAAATTGACTGGCATTTATGTTCCACGAATGTTACTTGCCATTCTCAACCCAAGTCTGGACACTGTCCAGGTCTTGTTGCATTTAGACATGGACTGCTTCAGTATCTAAGGAGTCACAAAATGTGCAATGGTCGGCACCAATCATCCCACTCTGACCTGATGGAGGGAAGGTCATTGATGAAGCAGCTGATGATGATTGGGCATAGGGCACTACCTTGAGGAACTCCTGCAGAGATGCGTTGAGAGAAAGCAGACTTAATGTTTCAGGTCCAGTGAGCCTTCTGACAAAGAGTCACTGGATCTGAAACATTAACTCTGCTTTCTCTCCATAGATGCTGCTAGACTTGTGGAGTTTTCCCAGCCATTTCTATTTTTATTTCTGATTTTCAGCTTCTGCAGTTCTTTTGGTTTTTTGTTCCCTGCAGGGTCCCTGGAGCTGAGACCATTGACTTCCAACAACCAAATCATCTTCCGATGTGCCAGGTATGACTCCAACCAGGGCAGGTTTCCCCTCAATGGTCACTGACTCCAATTGTTGGAGGGCTCTTTCATGGCACACTGACATTTGCAGTTCTGATACCAAGAGCACTTACTCACCTGACCAATTGAAGTCTTTTGGCCACATTTGAACCAGAAATGTGGAGCTTTGTGGCCATGGCAGAACCTAAACTGAGCATCAGTGAGCAGATTATTGTTCAACAAGTGCTGCTCAATTTGTTTCCAAAGAACTCTAACTACATTTGCTCTAAATGCTTTAATATTTTATCTCTTCATACCAGGCCTCGGTCTGCTGAATTCCCTCACCTCAAACCTGCCCATAATGAGCAGCTCAATACCCTTCCACTTGTGTTCTATGCCCAAAGCATTCAGCCTGACATTTTCCATTACTTTTCTTTTCCTGAAAAAAAATAGTGGTCTGATAGACTTCAAGTATTGTGCTTAACATTTTGGGAACTTAAAGCCTTCAAATCCCTCTTTTTATGCATCACCAAACACACTGTTTATTCTCACTCAATTTCTATTCCAATTTATGACTTTTGCCCCCAATCCATGTCTCTTATCTTCTAACAGTTGTGCACACCACATTCACAGCAATTCTTGACTGATAAAGATCACCAGCTCTCTTTCTGAAATCTAGGTGTTTTTTTTAAAGTCCAAAAATTGCCATCATCCTGATGAGAAACAGCTCAGCCTGGATTTATCCAATGCTCTTGCTCTCCCTTACAGAGGAGGAGTATTAATTTGTCAGACAGCATCCTGACAGTCAAATATACTTCTCTAAAGTTCCCAGAAAGAGTCCCATGTCTCCAGAAATTCCAAGGATGCTTGATGCTCAGTTTGACAACATTAAGTTGATTCAAGTTGTAGAACAAAATTCTGTTGCCAATTTTACAAAGATAACATTAAAATAAGTTGCAACTAGGAAGTAGTTGGTATTGTAAAAAAAAAACTAGTTTCCTCTGGCAGATCATCATCAGATTGCAACTACAGTCCAAACTCAACTCAACACTGGGGTAGGGTGAGGTGGTGGGTGGAGTTCTTCAGCTACTGTTGTGCTCACAGGGATTCCCAGACTGATTAATGAACATCTGAAAACATTAAAAACTTGGCATGGCATTAAATAACAATAAACCCACACATGGTTTCAGTAGTGTGGTATAGTCAAAATAATTCAAAACATACCCTGTTCACAGGACATAAATGAGACAAGTTTCAGAAAAAGATAAACAATCAAAAATAAAACAAACATCTGGGCACCAATACAGAAATGGTTTTGAATCACACAGACAGGCCAATCAGCCCTTGTGGACCCTCCAAAAGATGTCTCATTTGTTCATTCCCTACTGTCCTGCAAATTTCTCCCCTTCAAGTATTTATCCAATTCTCCTTTCGGAGTAATTGCTGACTTGCATCTACTGCCTGTTCAGATAATGTACTGCAGATCACAACAACCTCTGAGACAAGATAAATTCTCATTTTCATTTCGATCATCAGCCAAATATGCCAATCTAGCTTTGCCCAGTTAAATCAGCCTTAAACCTTTGCTGCTGAAAACAGAACAAGCCCAGTTATATAACAAAATCCTGCATGTGTAAAACCCTGTATGCCAGCTTGTCCCAAATGCCCTGCTGGCCTTAACACTTATTCTTGAGGGCAATCAATGCCCAGAGTTGGGCAGAATTGTCCAGCAGAGGCCCAGTCGATCACCTACAGAGGAAGGATTGGAGATATCCATCTCTTGTATTCTACATTTGTGAAGAGGTCTTTAAATGGTTTAATTTATTGAAAACAAGATTGAAGTAGTTGCCCTTCAAGGATTTGTACCCCCTTCCTCCTCAATCTCTCCATCTCCCACCCTCCAAAACTGTGTATCCAGGTGTGTGCATGACCCTGGGGAGGGGGCTGAGACCCACTTCCGATCCCACTCCTTGTATGGGCACATACCCCTCCCACCCACACCCAAAACCCAGGCCCTCTGCGTCTGGCCGTGTCTCTCAGCAACCACCATCCCTTCCCCTCTCTGTCTCTCCTCCCCCCGCCATGCTGCGCACCACCATCCCTCCGTGTGTGTGTGTGTGTGTGTGTGTGTGTCTCTGTCTGTCTCTCTCTCCGCTCCCCCCCACCGGTCGGTCTGACATTTATTTGAAGATTTCTCCCACATACTTCCATTCTCAGTGGCACTGGGCCCGGGGGGAGTGCACGCGTGCTCGTGTGAGAGAGAGAGAGAGAGAGACGTGCGTGCGTGTGTGTGTGTGTGAGAGAGAGAGAGAGAGAGAGACACGCGCGCGTGTGTG
>NC_063368.1:1271887-1335490 GCF_021869965.1 Rhincodon typus | reverse complement strand
GGGGGTGGGGGTGTGTGTATGTGTGAGGGTGCAGCGGTGGGGGGTGGTTGTGTAAAGATGGGGCCGGTCACCATCTCTCTACCGCCTGCACCCCCGGCCCGGCCCCGTAAACAAACACCGAGCTTTCATTAACCGGAGCCGGATACAACCGCGCCGGGGGTGGGCGGGGGGTACCTGTGTCTCTCAGCCATTTTCTCCCCCCACCAGGGGAGGGGATTCTGTCACTAACACATCCCCAGGGGGGCGGAGTGGGGGGGATCTCCCTCTGTCACTCACCCATCTCCCGCCGCCAGTCCCTCACATTCAGCTCGAGCTCCGCCGCAGAAAACCCGCACTCTCCCCTTAAAGGGACCGCCCCAGTCTCCCCTTAAAGGGACCGCCCTCTATCACCCCTTAAAGGGACCGCCCCAGTCTCCCCTTAAAGGGACCGCTCCAGTCTCTCCTTAAAGGGACCGCCCACTATCACCCCTTAAAGGGCCCACCCCAGTCTCCCCTTTAAAGGGACCATCCCAGCATCCCCTTAAAGGGACTGCCCCCAATCTCCCCTTTAAAGGGACCACCCTCTGTCTTCCCTTCAAAGGATCACCGCTGTCTCCATTTAAAAGGTCCTCATTCTTACTGTTACTGTCATTGACAAATACATCTGCAGCTGGTGCATTGGTGACGATGAGGTTGAGCATGTTTTTCGCCTCTTGTTAGTTCCCTCACCACCTGCAGCAGGCAGGGACAAAGATAAGGCTAAAGCATTCACAACAATTTTCAGCCAGGAGTGCCAAGTGGATGATCCGTCTCAGCTTCTTCCGGTGGTCACCCAGCATCACAGGTGCCAGTCTTCAGCCAATTCAATTCGCTCTACGTGATATCAAGAAACAGTTGGAGACACTGGATACTGCCAAGGCCATGGGCTCTGACAACATTCCGGCAGTGGTACTTAAGACTTATGATCCAATAGTTGCTGCTCCCCTAGCAAAGCTCTTCCAGTACAGTTGCAACAATCTTCCCAACAATGTGGGAAATTGCCCAGGTATGTCCTGTACACAAAAGGCAGGAGAAATCCCGACTGGCCAATTACCACCCCATCAGTCTACTCCTGATAGTCAATACAGCGATGGAAGGTATCATCAACAGTGCTATCAAGCAGCACCTGCTCAGTGATGCCCAGTTTGGGTTCCACCAGGACCAGTCAGCTCCTTGGTTCAAACATGAATGTGAGGGCTGAATTGCAGAGGTGAGGTGAGAGTGACAGTCCTTGATGTTGAGGCTGCATTCAACCAAGTGTGGCATCAAGAAGTTCTAGCAAAACTGGAATCGATGGATACTGGGGACAAACTCTCCACTGGTTGGAGTCATACCTGACACATAGGAAGATGGTTGTGGTTATTGGAGGTCAGTCATCTCAGCTCCAGGACATCTTTGCTGGAATTCCTCAGGGTAGTGTCCTAGGCCCAACCATCTTCAGCTGCTTCATCAATGACCTTCATAGAATCGTAGAATCCCACCAGTGTAGAAGGGATTTGGCCTATCAAGTCTGCCTGATAGAAGAACATCCTAGCCAAATCCAGCCCTTTACCCTATCCTCAAAAATCCACTTTAACCATGGCTAATCCACCTAGCTTGCACATCCCTGGACACTATGGACAACTTAGCATGGCCAATCCACCTAACCTGTACATTTTTGTACTGTGGGAGAAAACTGGAGCACACGGTGGAAACCCATGCAGACACAGGGAGAATGTGCAAACTCCACACATCCTGGGGGTTACCATTGACTAGAAACTCAACTGGACTCATCACATAAATACAGTGGCTACAACAGCAGGTCAGAGGTTCAGAATACTGTGTGAGTAACTCACCTCCTGAAACCCCAAAGCCTGTCCATTATCTACAAGGCACAAGTCAGGAGTGTGATGGTATACTCCGCATTTGCCTGGAAGAGTTTAGCTCCATCAAACTCAAGAAGATTGACGCCATCTAGGACATAGCAGCCCACTTGATTAGCACTGTATCCACAAGCATCCACTCTCTCTATCACCGATGCTCAGTAGCAGCAGCGTGTACCATCTACAAGATACACTGCAGAAATTCACCAAAGATCTTCAGACAGCACCTTCCAAACCCACAACCACTTCCACTGACAAGGGCAGCAGGGACATGGGAAGAGCACCATTTATAAACTTCCCTCCAAGCTACTCACTGTCCTGACTTGGAAATATATTGCTGTTCCTTCACTGTAACTGGGTCAAAATCCTGGGATTCCCACCCTAACAACATTGTCAGTCATAGCACATACACTGCAGCGGTTTAAGAAGGCAGCTCACCACCACCTTCTCAAGGGCAACTAGGGACAGGCAATAAATGCTGCCCCAGCCAGCGACTCCCACATCCCACAAATGAATGTTTAAAAATCTAATTAAAAAGGATTAAATGTCTGTCTAACTGTCAGATGGGTGGCAGGTATTTTACATCCATTTTAGGAAGAGAAAATGACTCCTATCCCAAATGGACTCAAAAGATCCCCCTTATTAATCTGCGGGTTCCTGCCAGTCACAGTGTTTCATTTCCCACATCCAGCAACCTGCAAACACCAGCTTCTCGAAGTGAGCAGTTCCAGCATACAGCTGACGTAGCCATAGTGTGTGCTCGGGCAGGCATGGAGCTTGTTTACTAACAAATCATCCAACAGACTGGTCTCCATAAAGACCCCCCTTGCACACTGGACCTCTCTCGTTGTGCCCACCTCCAGATCAGTTGGGAGTTTGTCTCCTTTAATTCGGAGTTTGTGAAGATTCCCCAAGCTGCTGACAGAGAGATTTCATGAACCGTGACTGTTACCACAATACCACCGTGGATACATAAGTACCTGACTCCAAACGTGTAGCGATTCCCATTTCCAGGAATCTCCTCCTAACTTCCTGTTATTTATTTCACACAAGCCCACAATGTATTATTTTATCAGATTAGCGCAGCCTCTATTCCCAGCCTCAAATACAAGCTCCCTCCTTGTACTCTAAGCGAGAATGAAGGATGAACGAATATCTTTTTGAACAGTCATTGATTTTATTCATTGCTGAATTTATGAGAATACCATTCCCCCTACTGCAAACCTCCACCACCAACCCCCGCAACCACCCCCCTCCATTGCCTGGTGTATCCCTCTACTTCAAATATGTATTCAGTTTTAAAAGATCCCGAAAGTCCCTGCCCCTCTCTGGTAAACTGTTCCTGACTTAATTAAACTTTCCCCTCAATCTGACAGCATTTTAAAATGATGGCCGATCATTGCTGATCAAAAGGATGCTGTCTTTCCCTGCTCAAAAACCAGCATAATGTTTCAAGCCTGAATCAAATCTCTCCTTCTCATTCTCCTGAAATAACTCCATGGAGGCTGGTATCCCATCACCAAGTCATCCTTTATTTACACGTGGAAGGTCCTTGACTCTGGCACAGCCTCGTCAGAGTTAGCACAAAGAATGTGAGAATCTTTGACACCCTTGCTTATATCTGTCAGCCAGGGCTCCCTGACTGGACCAGATTAACAGCGACAATCATATTCTATGAGATCCAGCTGGCTGACCTTATAATCATTACATTACAACCCCAGTGAACTAGTCCCAGGAACTCCTCGTACTTTGCTCTGCACACCTAATACCCTCTTATAGCCTTAGGGCCTATTCAAATGGATACCCATGGAATTTAGGGAAAAATGGATGTATTGAAACAAATTGGCTCAAATAACAGGTGGTAGGTAGACGTTCTTAGACTGATACCTGCTTTGATGTGGTTTTTCAGTTCAATAGCCTTTGTGAGTTACTGTTTCAACCAGCAGCATTATAAAGTTTTTGGATACAATGAAACTTGGTAAAGTAGTAGACAATGCTGAGGATAGCTCTGGACTTCTGGGTGATGAGCTGAATGGTGAATGAGGCAAAGCAGATCAGTGTGAATGGATGCAGATTGGGGAGTAATATTAATATGACAATGAGTGGGATTCTGCAAGTTGAACATCTCTGGTTAGACCTCAGCTGTCAGACTGGGGACAAATCTGGGCAGTAACTCCAAAGGAGGTCTAATGGAGTGTTGTCAGCATCAAGGGGCTTGAGTTTGGAGATGTTGGAAAAAAGTTAGGATTGTTTTCCTTAGAAAAGAGAAATGTAAGGAATGAGTTTGGGATGACTTTTGAATGAAGGGATGCAATGATAATTAGGGATTATGCATTCATTGACATGAGACAAGACAGAACCTGGACCCAAGTGTGCCCTCTCTTCAAAGCCTAATGTAAAAATCTGTTAATGTTTTTACGAACCTGATCTGACTCCAAAGGTGAGAGGTTTAGTTAGAGTTTAACTATTCCCACTGGGGACTGGGTCACTAGCCAAAGATCGTAAATTTAAAACCATTGGACAAAGCCTTTTAATCAGAGGTGAGAGAATGGACAGCATGGTGGCTCAGTGATTAACACTGCTGCCTCACGGGACCTGGGTTCAATTCCAGTTTCAGGTAACTGTCCGTGTGCAGTTTACACTTTCTCCTTGGGTTTGCTCTGGTTTCCTCCAAAGATGTGCACATGTTAGGTGGGTTGGCCATGGGAAATGCGGGCCACCAGGCATAGGGTAGGGAATGAGCCTTGGTGGGATGCTCTTTGGAAAGTTGGTGTGGACTTATTGGGCCAAATGCCTGTTTCCACACTGTGGGTATTCTGATATACCTCCAGATTTTTTTGTTTCGCTGGGATCTGGTAAACTAGACAAAAAAAGTCAAGAACCTAATTCCACCTAGAACTGTAAGGTGGTGTTCGACATGTTCTGGACAATGAGAAATGTACAGGATCACCGGAAATAGCAAGGATGTGAAACAAACTGACCCTGTTCTTTCAAACAGTCACAAACAAAATGGGTTCCTGTGTTGTAATGTTTCTGTGATGCATGAAACTTCAGACAGTTATGTAACTGATCTAACTACTTCCTATATGTATTTATCATTACATTTTTTACTCTTCTAAAGACCATATCCTTTTTATTTCTGTATTTTTGATTGGGCTAATATGGGAAAAGGACTGTTTTAAAACCAGGGACAGTGAAAGGAATTGCTGCACTTTTAAAAAGCAAATTACTGAAACTCTTTGCGGATGGTGTTTACACTGCTGCTTTGTTCAAGCAGTGGGAGAAGCCACTTGTAAATATCCCACCCCCATGGTGAGGTTGTGGGGGTGTGTGTGTATGTGCAGAGTGTGATTTGGCTGGCAACAACTAACTGATTGGTTTGTACAATTGTGACCAGTCATGGATGCCAAAGAAGTCATCTGGTTCTTCAGAGACTGAACAATTTGTGAGTGTGAACAATGCGGGGAGTAACAACACAGCCTTTGGGCTGCTGGAAGGGCAAATGGTATGTGTGTATGTGTCTGTCTGACTGTCTGTCCGTGTCAGTCTGTGTGTGCCTGCCTGTCTTATGTATGTGTGTGTCTCTGTCTGTGTCTGTCTGTGTGTGTGCATATCTGTGCGTGTCTCTCGCTCTCTTTGCAGTAAAAATACCTGAGAAAAGCCAGTTATTTTCTCCCATCAGTTGCTGTAAACAGTTCCTTTTAAGCAATAACTAAGAGACTTTGCAGTGTGTGTACCCATCACCCTGTGCTTCCTGTGAAGCAATGAAAAGAGCCCAGAGAAAGGAGACTGAAGAACAGAAAGTCTTGATATGCTAAAGGATCATTTCAGTGACCTTGTGGTCGAGTGTTATTGATCTGTGGTGTCTAGTTTTCTCTTCTCTCCGCCCATAAAACCAACATTTGATGCTTGTCTTTATCTATCTATATGTATGTTTTGGGATTTTAAAAGGACTTGCAGTTGTTCAGTAGAGCCATATGTTGATAGCTCATAGCTGTTTACCTGTGATCAGAATTTACTGTTGTACAATAAACAATAGTTCAGGAATCTGGTCAGTGTTTTCTATTCACATGATCCCATCAGGCTGGTAAATTAGGGACTTTGCATACTTTGATGTCACTTCTCAAAGTATTTAACTGTTGCTCTCACTTCTCCACATTAAACTGTATCTGCTAACAAACTTCCCATTCCATAAACCTTGTGTCTGCTAACAATCCTCCTAAAAACATAGCAGCAGGAAGAAACCATTCAGCCCTTCAAGCCTACCCTGCCATTCTAGATCATGGCTGATCATTGATGTCAATGCCACATTCCTGTGCTAATCCTCAATTCCTGATAGTAGCATCTAGTAATCTGTCGGTCTTTTTCTGGAATGCATTTTCTGATGAAAATACCACAGGCTTTGGGCAGAGTATTCCAAAGATTCACCATCCTCAGTGAAGAGGTTTGTCCTCATCTCAGTCCCAAATAGCTTGCCCTGTATTCTTAGACCATGATCCCCAGTTCTGAGCCTCTCCAGCCTGTCTGCAACACCCTGTCTAATTTAAGAATTCTATCAGTATCTATGAGATTGCCTCTCATTCTTTTAGATCGCAAAAGTCTTGTCAAATTCTCCTCACAGGACAGGAATGCTAATTCCAGGGATCAATCTGGTCAATCTCTGCTGCAGTCATTCTTCAGAGATTATTTCCTTCTTTGGGTAAGGAAACCAGAACTCTATGCAACACCAAGCTGCTATACAAATAAAGCCAGGAATCTTTACTCTTGTCCTCAGATCCTTTTGCAATAAATGCTAACATGCCTATTACCTTCCAAATTGCTTGCTGCATCTTGACATTAGCTTTCACTGACTCATCCTATGACATCCATTTGGACATCAACACTTCCAAATCTCTCAGCATTTAGACAATACTCTGCTTCTTGGTTTAAGATTGAGTTTATTTTATGACAGTACAGTGAGAACTTTGTTGTCGTGTCTCTAAGTAGATTGTTTGACTTATTGTTGTGCCATTATTTGGGAAGCTTGATGTGTTTGATTCTGACATTGAAGACTGGGCCCAGAATGTGGAAAGACTACATTATTGTTTTCCAGGCAAATGACATTGGGGCAGAAGAAAAACAATGAGTAATGCTCCTGACAGCTTGTGGGCCCACACCTTTTTAGGTTATTAGGAGCCTCACTTTCCCAGAGACACCAGATACTAAAACCTTTCAAGGGTTGATGGATTCAGTTACAGAATATTACAACCCCAAGCCTCCTCTAATTCTGAGATGCTATCAGAAATTCGAGAACCAAGGGAATCTGAATTGGGATTTTTGACTTGGTTACGACAATTGACAGAGGCATGGGACTTTGGTTTAGTCCCTAATGAGATGCTAAGAGACCATTTAGTATGTGGAATTAATGATGTAACCATGCAAAAGTGCCTACTAGCTGAAGTCCAACTGGAAATCAAACAGGCACTCCAACTTTATCATAGGAAAGTGTGGGCAAGTGGAGCATACAAGTTGCAGGGTATTCCGATGAGAGTGTACACTCTCACCAGTCTGACTGAGCTTGGGGAACACCACTTGAGTGAAGGCTGAATCTAAGCTTTGACCAAATGGTCAGGATCCAGGCCAGCAATCTATTGTAGCTGTTGCCAGCAAGAGTCCCACTAGACCTAAACTGCATCAGAGAACTCATAGGCCTGTATCCAGGAGCGTGCACACCTACATCTGGTTTGGAACAGTTAAATTGCTTAGCAGCATCCAAATCAGAACCAATCAAAATAAATATCTGGATAAATGGTCACCCGGTTCTAATGGAAGTCGATCTTGGCATGGCCGTTTCAGTGGTAGCAGAACCAGTCTTTAACAAAATTCTCTCTGGAACCAACCTTTAAGTTTGTGCAAGACCTCAGCAATACCAGGGACCCTTTACAGGTTAAGGGGACAACTTCGGTTCCAGTCTCTTATGAGAAGCAGCTGGTTCAGTTACCACTGATTGTAATAAAAGGCTTGGGCCAAAGCTTGATTGTCTGAAATTGGTTGAGAAAGATTCATCTAGATTGGCTCAACATTTTTCAATTCAAAAATGGCTGCCTGAGTGAAGTCCTAATTACATATCCCAAAGTTTTTCTGGAAGGTTTAGGGACAATCAAAGGAGCCAAGGCTAACTTGTGCGTTGACCAGAAAGCAATTCCACGATTCTGCAAGGCCTGCCCAGTGCCAGTTTTCCTTACGGGCAGAAATCAGAAGGCTGGAAAGCAAAGGAATCATCAAACCATTTGCGGAATGGGCAGCATCGATCATATCGATTGTAAGACCAACGGGTTGGTTCACCTCTGTGGGGATTTTACACAAACAGTTTAACAATCTCAGCTGGATAAATACTCAATCCCTCACAAAGAGGATTTATACGCAAAGCTGACAGGGGGGGCTGTCCTTCATGAAGATGGATATGAGTCATGCGTACTTGCAATTGTGGTTAGATGAAGAGTCCCCAAAGTATGCTACAATTAATACGCGTTAGGGTTTGTACTGATATTTAAAACTGCCACATGGGGTACCATCAGCCTGTGTAACTTTTCAGCAGATGATAGAGAACATTTTACAAGGTCTACCCCAGGTCACCATTTATCTAGATGACATACTAATAACAGGGAAGATCAATAAGGAGCACTTAGAGAACTTGGACATAGTCCTTAGATGTTTCTCCCAGGTGGGTGTACACCTTAGAAGGGAACAATATATGTTCCTGGCACACCAAGGTGACCTACTTTTGCTATAGAGTTGACAAGACTGGGTTGCACCCGTTGGAAGATATCGTGACAGCAGTCAAAGGTGCCCTGGCTCCCATGGCTGTACCAGAGCTTAGGTCTTTCCTTGGGCTGGTGAATTATTACGGAATGTTCATACATAACCTGGCCTCTGTCCTGGCAGCTCTTCATCAACTCTTAAGAAAGGGTCAGCCTTGGAAATGGTCCTGGAGCCAAGCCTTAGCTTTCAGGGAAGTGAAGAAACAGCTATCATCCTCTAAGGTGTTGGCATACTATGATCCCAAGTGAGATTTGGTATTGACATGCAATGCCTCCCTGTACTGCATCGGGGTCGTATTAGCTCATAGGTGGCCCAATGGAGAGGAATGCCCAGTAGCGTATGCATCTAGGACTTTGGCAAATGCAGAGTGTAAATATGTCTAGATAGAGAAGGAAGGTTTGACAGTCATATTTGGAGTCAAGAAGTTCCATCAATATCATTACAGATGTAAATTTCTAATAATAACGGACCACAAACCCCTGCTAGGTCTACTTAAAGACGACAAGGCAGTGCCAAATAGCAAATGCAGATGTATGAAGCCCCCCCCCCCCCCCCCCCCCCCCCAACGCCCCGTACTCCCAGCACACACACACACACACACACAGTGGTACTGCCACCAGAAGAGTCTGTAATGCTTTTAAATTTTCTGGACACCCTTCCAGTCACAGCTGACAATATCAGACTTTGGATGCAGAAGGATCGGGTCCTGGCAAAACTGAAACAGCTGGTGGTGATGGGGGATATCAAAGGGCCATCAGAATGACCAGAATTTTTTTTCCTATTCATTTGTGGGATGTGGGCATCGCTGGCTGGGCCCAGCTTTTCTTACCCATTCCTAGTTGCCCTTGAGAAGATGGTGGTGAGCTGCCTTCTTGAACCGCTGCAGTCCTCCTGCTGTGGGTTGACACACAATGCTATTAGGGAGGAAACTGAAACCATTTTGGACCCGGAAAGACCAAATCACAGTAGAGGACGGCAAATTATCACGGGGAGGAAGAGTGACTGTATCAAGCAAAGATCACTGCCGGGTATTGGCTGAGCTCCACCAGGGTCATCTAGGGGTTTCTAAAATGAAGATATTGGCAAGAAGTTATGTTTGGCAGCCAGGACTGGATGTGCACACAGCTGCGTTGGTAGGGCAGTGCCGGAGTGCCAACAAAGACAAAAGGTACCAGCAGCAGCTCCCCCACATTTGTGGGAATGGCCGGGTAAACCCCAAACTCGGTTACATGTCAATTATGCAGGTCCTTTCATGGGCTCAATATGACTAGTCATTGTGGACACCCACTCAATGTGGCTGGATGTGCGTGGAGATCATTCGTCAAACATGGGGATGATGATAAAAAAAATGCATATTTCGCAACACATGGACTCCCGGGAGTGTTAGTCACAGATAACAGACCATACTTTACCAGCAGGGAGTTAAGAGTATTTCCCACAGTCGAATGGTATCTGACATATAAGAACAGCTCCATACCACTGGTTTGGCAGAAAGGGCAGTGCAAACTTTGAAGGCAGGCTTAAAGAAACAGCCTAGAGCTTCACTAGATTCCAAACTGTCTTGGTTCCTATTTGATTATAGGACCACCCCTCATGCAACACCAACAGAGTTACTAATGAGGAGAAGTCTTCACACCAGGTTAAATCTCATCTTCCTGGACCTGCCTCACTCATAGTTCCTGACCACTGACCGAAGTTGAGGTAGTTAATCTAAGGGGTGTGACTGCTTCCTGAAACGCAGTAGCCAAGTAACTCTTCCCCTCCCTGATGTGTCACAGTGTTCAAAGCTCAGACGCCAGTTCATCAACTCTGAGCCAGAGTTCCTCAAGCAACCAACACTTCCTACAGGTATGGTCACAATGAACCACAATGGGCTTCACCAACTCCCACACCATGCTGCTGTTTTCTGCATTCTTACACTCTGTCCCTTATTGTTTCCTTTGGAGTATCATTATCAAAGTAGTTGTCCTGCAATGCTGCTCTATCCTTTTTCTTTACAAGCCTTAGTAATATCCACCCAGTATTTGAAATGCACTCTCAGCAATGCCGTGCCTGCATAATTGAAGCACAATATCCTTTTATGTTCACTCCCTCTCATAATAAAGGACAGCATCTCATTAGCCTTCCTGATTACAAGCTGTGCCTTCACAGCAACCTATTGGGAGTCATGCACCAGAACACATCAACCTCTTGTACATTGGAATTCTGTGTCATTGTCTGTTTAAATAATACTTTTTTTTAATTCTTCCTGCCAAAGAGAACAACTTCACATTTTCTGATGTTATGTTCCACTTGCAAAATTTTTTGCCCGCTCACTCAACCTATTTGTATCACTTTTTATCCTGTTAGGTCATCTTCACGGTATATGGTCCTACTTACCTTTGTGTCATCTGCAGATATAGACACCATCCCTTCACTTCCCTCATCTAAGAGATGTGAACATTGTTACTGTTCCAGCTTTTGACTTTTTCTGTTGCTGACTAAATGTCTCCTTATTCATTGGATTGTACAATTGCTATCTTCACATGATCCCACTTTCAAGTGTGTACATAAGACATGTCTCACTAATGGTTAGGGGAAAAGCAACTGTCAGTGAGAAAGGGCACCAATATGGCACTAAAGGTATCTATCAGGATATCACACCTGAGTATTGTATAGCGAAGTCTCTCAGCATAGGCAGCAGGTTGAGAGCAATGCTGAGGAATCTCCCTTCTGATCATTCCATCATCGGTAACCATTGACTGTGTGCACACAGACTGCTCAGTTACTGTGAAAAGCTCAAGCATCCTGTAGGATAACATTGGACCTGGATGAGGCAGCTTTTCTGGACAGACTGACGCACAGTCGGGTGAGTGGATGCGTGAGCTGCCATTATATACCTCACTGCCTCAAATGACAGAGCACGCCCTTGAAAAGCAAGTAAGTAGAAAGAACATTTCCAGCAGAGTCGTGTGACATCTTCAGCAGAGATATCACTGGTTCCCTGCTCTCACTCACAAGGTGGAATGAAATGTCCCAGCCAGGCCCTGGCACACTCCCTTACACATTGTGTTCAGCCTCAGTGGTGTCCACATGTAATGTTTTGGCTGCAGTCCTCAACAGCAGGGTTCAGGGATCCCTGATCTGTGAAGCTAGCTACAAAGAAGAAGTTGGTCGCTCGTGAGGGATAGGCAAGGCTTGGTCATGATAACTTCCTTCATCCCTGGGATCTGCGAAGAGGCTGTGCATCTCTCGCTGGGCTGTAACTTCACCAGGTCCCGCAGTGAACATTATACTGGAGCAAACATTTCAACTTTGCAAGTGAACAGATATCTACAAAAAGTGCCAGGCTATCTCCAATGATACCTATGATGACCTGGTAAGTTATATTCTTCCTTTCTCATGCCTGAGTCCAATCCCAGCATCCACAGCTTAACTGGAGGGAGCCTGCTCTGTGTTTGACCCTTTGGTCCTAGACAACTCAGCTGGTCACCCCTGGGGGGAGTTTTGGTCCAGGGAACCCAGGCCTGCTGGAGAGTGCCCTGTCCAAATGTAGGCTTACCTCTGGCTTGGACCTTTACAGTTGTCAGCATCACATTAGGAAGGGGGCTGGAATCATCTCGAGTGTCCTAAGAGGAAGCTTCTGGGGGCCCTGCATGTGGTTCCTCCTCAAATTCCAGGGAGAGCTAGCCAAAATTGGCTTGAAGATAGTGGTGGAGGATTGTTTTTCAGACTGGAGGCCTGTGACCAGCTGTGTGCCATAAGGTTTGGTGCTGGGTCCACTGCTTTTTGTCATTTATATAAATGGTTTGGATGTAAATATAGGAGGTATAGTTAGTAAGTTTGCAGATGATAGAAAAATTGATGGTGTATTGGACAATGAAGTAGATTATCTCAGACTAGAATGGGACCTTGATCATACAGACCGAGGAGTGGCAGATGGTGTTTAATTTAGATAAATATGAGGTATTGCATTTTGGTAAGGCAAGCCAGGCAGAATCAGTAAATGGGAGGGCCCTGGGGAGTGTTGCTGAACAAACAGATCACGGGGTGAAGGGGAATATTCTTTGAGAGTGGAATCACAGATAGACAGGGCAGTGAAGAAGGCATTTGGTACACTTGCCTTTTTTGGTCAGTGCATTGAACACAGAAGTTGGGAGGTCATGTTTTGGCCATTTTTGGTATACTGTGTACAATTTGGGTCGCCCTTCTGTAGGAAAAATGTTGTTAAACTTGAGAGGGTGGAGAAATGACTTACAAGGATGTTGCTGGGACTGGAGGATTTGTGCTATTGGGAGAGCTCAAATTGAGCTGGGACTATCTTCCCTAGAGTGTCAGAGATTGATAGATGACCTTATAGAGGTTTATGAAATCATGAGGTAGGGTGAATAGCCAAGGTCTTTTTCCCAGGGTGGGGGAGTCCAAAGAGAGAGGGCATAGGATTAAGGTGAGAGGGAAGATATTTAAAAAGGACCTGAGGGGTTACTTTTTCACACAGAGGGTGATGCATGTATGGAATGAACTGCCAGACAAAGTGGTGGAGGTTGGTACAATTACAATATTTAACAGGTACCTGGATAGGTATGTGAATAGGAAGGGTTTAGAGGGATATGGGCAAAGTGCTGGCAAATGGGACTAGGTCAGATTGGGATGTCTGGTAGGCACGGATCAGTTGGACTGAAGGATCTGTTTCTGTCCAGTATAACTCCATAACTCTATAAGGCGGGAGGTTGTTGGTACCATCCTACCTCCCTGAGAGCAAGGGGCGCTTGCACTGAGGTTGAGGTCCATTGTCTGTCCTCTTGCTGAGCACCTATGGCTATAGCACTGGAGTGCAGGACCATTAGCATAGCTGGCAGACACTGAGACCACTGGACTGGGCTCTTCATGATGGCCGCTAACCTCTCTGTGGAGATTGCCGTATACACACGTGCTAGAAACTGCACGGACTCATAACATTAACAAATTCCTCCATCTCTATCTCCTCCAATAAGAGCAAAGACACGTGAGAAGGTTTGAATTATGGTATTTCCAAGTGGAGAGATGCTGTGGTGGTGTCCCAGGGATTAAGTGGGAGAGCCACAGTTCTTTTTGATGTATATTAATGATTAATGAATGATTGATTGGGTATACAAGGGAAAATTTCAAAGTTTGTAGATTCAAAATTCTGCAAAGTTGTAAATAGTGACAATGTTATAACAAACGTCATGTAGGACATAGACATCCAGGTTCCCCATACAGTTGATGCTAATGCAGTTTAACACAGAGGTGTGAAGGGATGAACTTTGTCAGAGAGAAAAATGCAAACCAAACTGAACATAGGGAGTGCAGTAACAGAGATTGGTGACTGGACATGCATCAGAACTTTGAAAGCAGCAGGACAAAGTTGAGAAAGTCATTAAAACGCCATACAACATAAATAGCCTTATAAACAGAGAAAAACAGTTCCAAAGCACAGATGTTAAGCACTGAATAATCTGACAAATTCTGGACAAGACACATTACCGAGGATGAAGGCCTGGGAGAGAGTGCAAAGGAGATTATAATGACATGGCTGCAGGGATGAAGGGCTCCAGTGAAATGCAAAAATGAAGAAGCTTTTTAAGAGAAGAAAAGCATAAAAGAAGATTTCCCAAGCACCACCAGATTCCAGCTGGCATGACAGTCCCAGCAGGGATGGTAGCACAGTACTGTACATTCCAATGAGAATCACCCTGGGAATTCTCAGCTTTGATTCCAGACCATACGAAGTCTCATGGTATCAGATCAAAGATGGACAATGAAACCTCCCACTGATTATTACATACCACCTTTCCTTTCTTCATGTTGAACATTAACTAGAAGAAGCATTGAGGGTGGTAAGGGCACAGAAGTACTCTGGGTCAGGGATTTCCTGGCTACCAGAAAGAGTAACTCAGGAGCTGTAATACTGTCTGAGCTGATCAGGTCTTAATGGGTGTTACTGCTGGACTGGAATTTTTTTTATTCATTCATTGGACGTAGGTGCCACTGACTGGCCAGCATTAATTGCTCATCCCCTAGCTGCACTTGAGAAGGTGGTAGTGAGTTGCCTTCTTAAACTGCTGCAGCCCATGTGCTGTAAGTAGATCCACAATACCATTCAGGAGGGAATTGCAGGATTTTGACCCAGTGACAGTGAAGAAACAGCACTATATTTCCCAGTCATGGGGTGGTGTATTTACTGACTTTGTCCTTCTAGATGGAAGTGGTCACAGGTTTGGCGCTATCCAAAGACCTTTGGTGAATTTCTGCAGTGTATCTTGTACATAGTAGCAGCAGTGTGTACTGAGCATCAGTGGTGGAGTGAATGGATGTTTCTGGATGTGGTGGCAATTAAGTGGCTGCTTTATCCTGGATGGTGTCAAGCTTCTTGAGTGTTGTTGGGGCTGCACTCATCCAGGCAAGTGGGGAGTATTCCATCACACTCCTGACTTGTGCCTCGTAGATGGTGGACAGGCTTTTGGGACTCAGGAAGTAAATTTTTTCCACAGTATTCCTAGCCTCTAACCTGGTCTTGGAGCCACTGTGTTTATATGGCATTGAGTTTCTGGTCAATGGTAAACCCCAGGATGTTGATAGTGGAGGACTCAGTGATGGGAACACCATTGAATGTCAAGGGGCAGTGGTTAGAATGTCTCTTATTGATGATGGTCATATCCTGGCATTTGTGTGGCATAAATGTTATTTGCCACTTTTCAGCCTAAGCCTGGATATTGTCCAGATCTTGTTGCATTTGAACATGAACTGCTTCAGTATCTGAGGAGTTGCAAATGGTGCTATCAGCGAACATCTCCACTTCTGACCTTATGATGGAGGAAAGATCATGGATGAAACAACTGCAGATGGTTGGGACGAAGAATCTACTGAGGAACTCCTGCAGAGATGTCCTGGAGCTAAGATGACTGACCTCCAACAAGCTCAACTGTCTTGCCTAATGGCAGGTATCACTCCAACCAGTGGAGAGTCTGCCCCTGATACCCATTGATTCCAATTTTGCAAGGGCTTCTTGATGCTACATTCAGTCGAATGCAGCCTTGATGTTAAGGTCTGTCATTCAGCTCTTTTGTCCATGTTTGAACCAACGCTGTAATGAGATCAGGAGCTGAGTGGTCCTGGTGAAACCCAAACTGGGCATCACTGAGCAGGTTATTGCTGAGCAGGTGCTGCTTGATAGCACTGTTAGTGACACCTTCCATCACTTTACTGATGATCGTGAGTAGACTGATGGGGTGGTATTTGGCCAAGTTGAATTTGTTGGATTTGTTTTGGATGGGTTGGATTCTGCTGACATCAACTGTGAAAAGCATTACAAAAACTCATGCTTTGAGAATTATTTAGACTTAGCAGCAGAGAAAGCCAACATTAAAAGATCTATATCAATGATTCTGCTGATACCACATTACTAGCCTCACTGTATCAACATCCATGTATCCCTGTCTCCCCTGTACCAAGATCATGATGTGCCAGGGCCAGGTCTCTCTGCTCATTTCTCCACATCTTGAGTTTGACCCCTTCCTCTGCAGTTAGTCATGGGAATCTCCAATTTGTCAAGTATTTTATTAGAGTAAAGAATAGAGTGTGGTTGCATGGTACCTTCCTCTCAAGGGCCTAAAGAAAATGCAAATCCTTTCCCTGAATGATCCTCTGCTTGGAAGTAAACTTTGTTCCTCAGGTTTAGGTTCTTCTACTATAAGCTAGTTCTGTCATTCGCCATGAATCCTAATCCTGAACATGGGATCTTTATCTGGGCCTGAGGTGACACACAAAAGAGGAATCACAAAATTTCAAATGATCCTAATCCCCTACTTCTCCTTAGGAAGCCTCATGGAATTTATTACAAGCCTTTATTACAAGAGGATTTGAGTACACAAATACTGAAGTTGTGCCTCAGTTATGTAAGAGATAAGTTGGACTGCACTAGGAGTATGGTTTACAGTTTTGGTTTCCTTATTTCAGGAAAGATGTTATTGCCATAGAGGAAGTGCAACAAAAGTTCACCAGACGTGTTCCTGGAATGTTGGGACTGTCCAATGAGGAGGGATTGGGCAAACCGGGCCTGTATTCTCTAGTGTTTTAAAGAATAAGAGGTGATCTCATTGAAACTTAAAAAATACTTAAAAGGGATAGATGGGGAGACATAAGTTCTCCACACTGGGGAGTCTAGAACCAGGGGACACTAGTTAAAAATAAAGGGGATGTCACTTAAGGCCAAGATGGGGAGAATTTGCCTTACTCAGAGGGTTGTGAACCTTTGGAATTCTCTGCTACAGAGGGCCATGGAAGTTCAGCCTTTGAGTAGGTTTAAGGTGGAGATTGATAGATTTCTGATTCCCAGTCAGTTCAGGGATATGGGGATGGCCTGGTTAAGTGGCAATAGTTAACATGCACATATTGAATGGCAAGGCAGGCTCTTACGTTCCTGTATACAACTATGCTTCTCACTTCAAACACTCTTTGGGGTAACAAATAACACATTCAAACCACTCACTCTGTGAAGACATTTCTTGCGAATTCCCTGTTAGATTTTTATCTGAGGCCAAAGGGCAGGGTAGGGACAGGTGGAGAAATGGAGTGAGGGGAACTGAAGGACACGGTGAGGGGGACCGCAGGGTGCAGTGAGTGAACAGAGCGACAAGTGATCTTTTCTTTCCTTAAAGATTCCTTTCTGGTCAGCTAGCTTGGATAAAATGATCCACAGTGAGTGAGCAATGCAGCTGTTCCTGTGACAATGGAGGCTCTCTTGAATCCACATCTGTGCAGGAACACAAAGGACAATCAACGTTTAACATAGTGCAGAGAGGGGAGCCTGATGAGAGCACTGTGGAAGAGAAAGACCCAAAGATGCTGCTTATTGCAGAGAGTGCGAAAAGAGAAAAGTGTAAAGTAGAGGGAAAGGGCTGTGTGAATGGCAATGATCCAGCTGGTCAGAAAGACAGTTAAACTCTATCAGAACAGACAAGCAACTGCATTCACCAGCTCGAATACCCTTTAATTCAGCAACTGTTTTAATTATTAATCCGTTACATTTCAGAGTCTTTCTCAGCACTTCATTCATGGCCAGTTTCCAAAAACAGATCAAAACCTGATGTAGTTTAATAAAGGTTCAACTGCTAGGTAGAACAAGATTTACTCAGCACAAACTCTTATCAGGTTTGTTAGCCACCCATAAATGTACTCAACTCTGAACATGTTTCTGAGACAGGGACAGCAGTACACAGAGACGTGGGGGCGGAGGAGAGGGGAAGGGGCAGAATAAGCAGGAGTTCAGGTGAGAACAGAAAGGGACAGAGGGAATTCAGAACTGTAAACGTGGTGCTGCAGAATCTCAGCAGGTCTGGCAGCATCTGTACAGACAGAAACAAAGTTAATGTTTCAAGTCAGATGTGATTCTTCTTCAGAACTTAAAGGGATTAGAAAATGGTGGTTTTTATACTTTTGACAGAAGCGGAGGAAGTGTGAGAGGTTTGGAGGCCCAGTGCAAAAGACAAAGCGGTTATTAATTGTGACAAAAGAGAAATAATGATGCCTTGAAGTTGTGCAATTTAATATTGAAACCTCCAGGCTACAAAGTTGGGCTTCATTGGAACATTGTAACAGGCCCAGGATAGAAATGTTCATGTGAACAAATGGTTTATTGAAATGGCAAGCAAATGGGGTGGGTGGCGGGGGTTGGTCAAGGTCACTCCTACTGACAGTGAGGAGGTGTTCTGCAAAGCCGTCACCCAGTCTGTGTTTGGTCTCACCAGTATAAAGGAGACCACATTATGAGCAGCGAGTACAGACAACCAGGTTGAAAGAAGTACAAGTGAATCACTGCTCCATCTGGAGGCTGTGCCTAGGGCGTTGGACACTGAGGAGGGAGGAGGTGAATGGGCAATTGCATGGGAAAGGACCATGGGGGAATGAGGAAGCATTTGGAGTGATAGTGGATGAGGATGTCACAGAGGGTGCGGTCCCCGTGGAATGCTAACAGTTTCGGAGAAGAGGGGAAGATGTGTTTGGCAGTGGTATCCTGCTGAAGGTGGCAGAAATGGCAGGGGATGATCCTTTGAATGCAGAGACTGCTGGGGTGGAAAGTGAGGTCAAGAGGAACCCTATCATTGATATGGGAGAGTGAGGAAGGGATGAGGTCAGAACTGTGGGAAATGGGTCAGACATGGCTGAGAATCCTGTCCAGACAGAATCCAAAGTTATTGGTTTACCCCAGGAACTTGGCCATTGGTATACCTGACTCCTGCCCCTTGACCACACTCCCTGTGGTCCCTTGCTAGATCCTATCAGCTCTATTCCCACCACTGGGCTGGGGTCCTGAGGTCAAACAAGAGAGGCTGTGACTGGGACTGGGACTGGGTTCATTGATGGTCTTCTCACTGCCTGCTATCTCTCCTACCTGCTCGTGTCCACGTGACTCCAGCCCCACATCCACTCTGGTAAGTTTCATGGTGAATGATTGCTTAACTCTGGAATTTTGGTGACTGGGCAAGTTGCAAGGGGTGTTTGCTTTTTAAAATATAGTCACGTTTGAGTTTAACCCAACTGCAGGAGCCAGTTGTAGTTTACTCTTAGTAATAAATCAGCTTATCTCTAGAGGCAGCTGCAATTAGTTGGGTAGCTGGTTAAATATTGTCTAATTAAACTTCTGAGAGACGTTATTACACACCTCTGCAGCAGGTGGGAATTGAACCCAGGTCTCTAGTTCACAAGTAAGGATACTACCATTCTGTCACAAGATGCCCCTAGGTAGATTGAGTAGATTAGAAG
This sequence comes from Rhincodon typus, assembly GCF_021869965.1. Taxonomy (NCBI): domain Eukaryota; kingdom Metazoa; phylum Chordata; class Chondrichthyes; order Orectolobiformes; family Rhincodontidae; genus Rhincodon; species Rhincodon typus. The sequence goes on along the minus strand of NC_063368.1, from coordinate 1,316,048 downwards.
TGGTCCCTAGCAAGCTGCAGCTGCCTCAACTCACTGGAATTAAAGTTTGTGTAAATGCAGGTGGCAGATGCACAAGAGGAGCTCTTAGAAGGTAGAGTCTGACTGAATACCGAGATAAAAATAAAATACTGAAGATGCTGGAGCTCTGCAGAAACAGAGTTAAGTCCTGAGTCCGGGCTGCCAGATCTGCTGAGTTTCTTCGGCATTTTCTGTTTTTATTGCTTAACAGTGGGACTTTAGTAATGTAAAGAATTTGGTGTCATGAGGGAGGTGGAGCTCTTCACAGAAGGAGACTTTTACAACGATGCTGTTATCAAAGGCAGGCAGCCACAGGTACTGAGACCTGATTGGTGAGTTTGGTTTTTGTCCTTATCTAGGCATTACATTAAATTTACAGTGTAATGCTTTAAGCTCCCTCATATTATGTCAGATAAGGGGCTAGATAGTGGAGGGAGGGCTTACATGAGGGAGATTTGAAAAGTTAAACAGAAAGGACAAAGCTTTGGTACAGATATAACAGTGTGGAGCTGGAGGAACACAGCAGGCCAGGCAGCATCAGAGGAACAGGAAAGTTGACGTATCGGGTCAGGACCCTTCTTCAGAAATTTAGCTTTGGTACAGGGTAGGGACATCGGTAATGACAACCTAGTGACAGAAAAAGACACACAGTTTACAAACAGTGCACCTCCAAATGAGGTCAGATTGGAGAAATAGAGACAGAATTAAGGGGTAAATGGCTGGGACCTGAATATTCAAGGATATTGACAGATCAGTACAAGAAAAGGAAGTGGGATTGTTCTGTTAACAAAGCTTGACAGAGTGAGAAACGAACTTGGTTCAGAGGTTCAAGAGAATTTATTGTTTAAAAACTTTATGATTCACTGTGGGGCAAAGTATAAGCGATTAAATGATGGGGCCTTGAAAAAAAGTTATTGTAATAATCATGGGGAGTTTTAATCTTCATACAGATTGGATGAAACTAAGATATCCTGCAGGGTGGCGTAATAGAATGTATTCAGGACAGTTCTTTTAACAATAGGTTCTGGAACCAATCAGGGCACGAGCTAATTTGGATCTGTTAATGAGGCAGGATAAAGCAAACATTCAATTTCACAGTGAAATTACAAGAAGGAATTACAAGAGTGTGAAGGCAAAGCTGGCTAAAGTGGAGTGGAAAATTAAGGTGAAAGAAAGGATGGTGGCAAGGTAATATGTTGCATAACTGTGAACAAAAATATGTTCCATTGGGAGAGAAAGAATCAATGAGGAGGATCAGCATCTATGGCTAAACAAGGAAGTTAAAGGTAGTACCAGTTGAAAAAAATGATGTACAATACTACAAAGATTAGTGACAGTCCAGAAGATTGTGAAGACTTTAGAAACCAGCAAAGGATGATTTTAAAATGGGAGAAATTACAGTATGAGAAAAATATAACAATAATAATATAACACTCACAAAAGGCTTCTACAGGGATAAAAAAAAAGGAATAGAGTAGCTAAAGAACATAAGAACCAGGAGCAGGAGTAGGCCGTCTGGCCCTTCGAGCCTGCTCCGCCATTCAATAAGATCATGGCTGATCTTTTCGTGGACTCAGATCCACTTACCCGCGTTCTCACCGTAACCCTTAATTCCTTTACTGTTCAAAAAAAAATCTACCTTTTCTTTAAAAATGTTTACTGAAGTAGCGTCAACTACTTCACTGGGCAAGGAATTCCATAGATTAACAACTCTCTGGGTGAAGAAATTCCTTCTCAATTCAGTCCTAAATCTGCTCCCTCTAATCTTGAGGCTATGCCCTCTTGTCCTAGCTTCACCTGCCAGTGGAAACATCCTCTCTACTTCTATCTTATCTATTCCCTTCATAATTTTATATGTTTCTATAAGATCCCCCCTCAATCTTCTGAGTTCCAATGAATATAATCCCAATCTACTCAGTCTCTCCTCATAAGCCAACCCCCTCAACTCCGGAATCAACCTAGTGAACCGCCTTTGCACCCCCTCCAGTGCCAATACATCCTTTCTCAAGTAAGAAGTGAGTATTGGCCCCAGACAAGGTGGGACTGGAGAATTAATTCTGGAAACACGGCAATGACAGAGACACTGAATAAATATTTTGTCTACACAGTAGAAAAAAAGCTCCGCAATACTAGAAAGGCAGGACAGGGGAACAAAAAGGAAGATAGGAACTGAAAGCATTGATTACTTGAGATGAAGTACTGGGAAAAATAATGGCACTTGGTTGACAAAACCCCTAGGAATGTATCCTCAGGTCACAAAAGAAATAACTACAGAGATAATGGATGCATTATTTGTCATCTTCTAAAATTCACTAGATTCTAGGAAGATTCCAGAAGAGTGAAAAACTTCAGCATTTCAGAAAGAAGGGTTGAAGAAGCAAGGAGCTGTAGGCCAGTTAGTCTAACATCTGTCTTTAGTAAAACGGTGGAATCCATTGTGAAGTAAGGTGTGAGAATTATATATATTTTAATATCATTGATTTTAGAGTTTGGATTTTGAACTAGTGGCATGTGGGTTTTAGTGTACGTTTACAAAAGTCTGAAAGGGTTTAATGACTAACTCATCAGTACTTCTGGGGACTTTTGCCTTTAAACAAAAACACAGTGTGAGACAAAAAGAGATACCCTGGAATGGCAATGGGAAGTTGTTTGTATTGGGAGAGTTTTATGAATGGAGAGAGTAAAACTTCAGGAGCATTGCTGTTTGGAGGGTTTCAGCTATAAGGAACGCTGAATAAGTTGGGGCTATTTACCTTGGAACATCAGAGGCTGAGGGGTGACTTTATAGAGGTTCTTAAAATCATGAGGGGCATTGATAGGGTGAATAGCCAAGTTCTTTTTCCCAGGGTAGGGGAGTCCAAAACTAGAGTGCACAAGTTTAAGATGAGAGGGGAAAGATAAGAAAGGGGCAACTTTTTCATGCAGAGGGTGGTGCATGCATGAAATGAGCTGCCAGAGGAAGTGGTGGAGGCTGGCATAATTACAACATTTGAAAGGCATCTGGATGGGTATATGAATAGGAAGGGTTTAGAGGGATATGGGCCAAATGCTGGCAAAAGGTACTAGATTTTTTTTCTTCATCCACTCACAGGTGAGGGCATCACTGATTAGGCAGCATTTATTGCCCAGAGTACAGTTAAGAGTAACATGTAGGCCAGACCAGGGAAGGATGGCAGTTTCCTTCCCTAAAGGACATTGGTGAACCAGATAGGTTTTTCCTGGCATTTGACAATGGATTCACGGTTGTCATTAGATTCTTAATTCCAGATATCTATTGAATTCAAATTCCACCAACTACCGTGGTGGGATTCAAACACAGATCCCCAGACTATTATCTGGGGCTCTGGATTAACAGTCCAGTGATAATACCGCTAGGTCATTGCCTCCCCCATTAATTTAGGATATCTAGTTGGCACGGACAAGTTGAACTGAATAGTATGTTTCCATGCTGTACAGCTCAATGAGCCTGTTTTCAGTTAGACGGATCAGGAATTGATTTTATTTTTGCTCAGTGGAAAGACCCATAACTTTCAGTTCACCAAGGTCCTGGTGGAAGAATAAAACATTTTCTCCTGAAGAAGGGAGATAGTGTAGACCACTTAGGAAGTAGGTTATTATTAAAATGACATCAGCAGCATTCTGTGCCTGTGTTTCAGTGAAAGACAGTCTCAGTAAGTGAATTTTGAAAATAATCTAGCAAGCCAGATTTCAGTCTGTGATCTGACTTGGCCAATAATAACATCAGCTGGGACCATCACAGTTGTTAAGGAGGTAGCAGCAGGACACTTAGAAAATCATAATATAACCGGGCAGAGTCAACATGGTTTTGTGAATGGAATGGGGTGGTTTCTTGGCACAGTAGTTAGCACTGCTGCCTCAGAGCACCAGGGACCCAGGTTTGGTTCTAGTCTTGGGTGACTATCTGTGTGGAATTTGCACATTCTCTGTGCGTCTATGTGGGTTTCCTCTGGGTGCTACAGTTCCATCTCACTGTCCAAAGATATGCAGGTTAGGGTGGATTGGTTATGATTAAAAACCTCATGCAAGGTTATGAGGTGGGATGCTCTTTAGACTTGAGTGGCCTCTTTCTGCACCATACAAATTCTGTTCTATGAAAATCACTGACAAATTTATTATTCTTTGAAACTGTTATAATCAAGATGGGGATTGGGGATTCATCTACACACAGGACAGGGAATGAGAAATCGGCTGGAAATAGGATGGGGAATGGGGGAATTGGCTATATGCAGGTGGGGGAATAGGAAATGGGGAATTCTGTACATGTAGATGGGGAAATCGCTTACATGCAGAATGGGGAATCATCCACATACAGGAATGGGAATGGGGAATGGGAAATTGGCTATACACAGGATGGGGAATCCGGAATCATCTGTACGCTGGAAGAGGAATTGGCTAGAAGCCTTATTATTCTAATGCAAACAACGTAAATGAGAGTTTTTTTTTTAAGGGGGGGGCAGGAGGCATTCAGAGGAGATACACCAAAACGTTGCCATGGCTGGAGTGCTTTCGCTATGAAAAGAAGCTGGATAAGCTTGGATTGTTTTCTTTGGAGCATTTAGATTCAGCAGGACTTGAAACAGTGTATAAGATTACAAGGGGCATAGAAAGGGTGAACAGAAAGCAGCTGTTCCCTTTATCGAACGGCCAGTAAGAAAGGAGCACACTTTTAAAGGAGGAAGGCAGGTGGTTTAGTAGGGATTTGAGGAAAATGCTTTTCACCCAGAGAGGGTGGGGGGTCTGGAAATGCATTGTCTGGGAAGATAGTTGAGGTGGGTAACAGCACAACTTTTAAAAGGTAGGTGGATGAGCACTTTAAATGTCATAAAATTCAAGACTATGGGCCTATGTCTCAAAGTGGGACTGGTGTAGTTTAGTGTAGTTTTGGCAGCTGAGGCTCAATATGCTGAAAGGCTTCTTCTGCATTGTCCGAGTCAATGGTGGGGAATTGGCTGTACACAAGATAGAGAATGGGCAATTGTTTGAAAGTAGGATGGGGAAATCAGCTGTAAATAGGGTAAGAATTGGGGAAACTGAGGTTGTAATGCACTGGGATTTCCAAAGACATTTGATATGTTGCACACAAAAAGATACTGCACAATAACTCAAGATATTGGGAGTGATATGTTAGTAAGAACAGAGGATTGGCTGACCAGCAGGAAACAGAGTTCTGATAAACTTGGTCACTTTTGCAGAGGAACAGAAAAGCAGGATGCTATTTAAGTAATGAGAGGTTGCAAAATGCTGCAGTATAGCGGTATCCTAATACATGAATCTCAAAAAGTGAGACAGCAAGTAATTTGGAAACTAAATGGAATATTGGCCTTTACGGTAAAGCCAATAAAAGTCGGGAAGTTGCGCTATAACTGCACAAGTCTGAGGTGAAACTGAACCTGGAATACAGTACACTGTTTCACTCCACTTCTTAACTAAGGCACATACATTCCTTGAAAACAATTCAGAGACTGTTCACTCGGCCGATTCCTGGGATGCAGGTGTTTTGTGACGACTTAAAAATCAGATGGTTGAGGCAACCATGGTATCTTCCCCTTCTTTGGAGGGTGACGAAATGGATGTCAGTGACAGCAAAGAGGCTGCTCTGTTATCCCCGTTCATGGCGAGGCCTGAAACCTCACCACCACCCTTCACTCCCCGACCTCTAACAAGATCAATGTTGTCAGGTGACATCTAGAATGATAAACAGCCATTTCTCCTTAGGGAAAAGAGAGGTTGTAAGATTTATGTTGAAATGAGATTTTGAGGGGGCTTGAAGGATAGATGCTGAAAAGATGTTCCTGTTGTGGGGGAATGGCTCCAAAATAAGGAGTCTCTCAATTAATATCAAAATGAGGAGGAATTTCCTTGGGGGTTTGTTAATCCTGACATTCCCAGCCGCAGAGAGGAAGTTGAGTTACTAAATATATTCAAGGCTGAGGTACACAGATTGTTGGTCAGGAAAGGAGTCTGGGGCAGACAGGAAGTGGAGTTAAGGGCACAATCAGATCACCAATGATTTTGATGACTGGTGGAGCTGGCTTGATGGGCTGAATGGTCTACTCTTACTTTGCTTTTGGACTGATTTTAGCATGACTGTGACTCGGAGTGGCAGATGGAGTTTAATCGATATAACTGAGAGATGCTACATTTTGGGAGGGCAAATCAGAGCAGGAACAGGCAGCTGGGATAAAGGGAATCCCTGGAGGTATATAGGGGATACAGGAGTTTACTGAAGAAGGAAATCAAGAGGGCAAAAAGAGGGCATGAGATAGCTTTAGCTGAGAAGATTAAGGTGAATCCAAAGAGATTCTTTAAATATATTGAAGGAAAAAGAAGAACTAGAGACAGAATAGGACCCCTTGAGGACCAAAGTGGACATGTATGTGTGGAAATGCAAGAGATGGGAGAAGTCCTCAATGAATATTTCTCCTCTGTGTCTACCGTGGAGAAAGACATGAACACTTGGGGAAGTTAGTGGCGATATCTTGGGCACAGTTCATATCACAGTAGAGGTGGTGTTGGAAGTATTAGAATATATGAAGGTGTATAAATCCCCTGGTTCTGATCGGATATAGCCAAGAATCCTGCAAGAGGCTAGAGAAGAAATTGCGGGGGCCCTGGCTGATATATTTGCATCATCATTAGCCACGGGTGAGGTCCCACAAGACTGGAGGGTAGCGAATGTTGTGCCTATATTCAAGAAGGGCTGCAAAGAAAACCTTGGGAATTATATACCAGTAAGCTTAACGTCTGTGGTAGGTAAACTACTTGAGGAAATTCTGAGGGATAAGATATACATACATGCATTCAGACAGGATTTTATTAGAAGTAGTTAGCATGGCTTCATGAATGGGCATTCTTTAATGAAGTGACCAGGAAGGTTGATGAGGGCAGGGCAATAGATGTAGTCTATATGGATTTCAGTAAGGCCTTTGATAAGGTTCCACATGGTAGGCTGCTATCAAAGGTTAGATCACATGGAATTCAGGGAGAGTTGGCAAATTGGATACACAATTGAGATAACAAGGTGTAGCGCTGGATGAACACAGCGGGCCAAGCAGCATCAGAGGAGTAGGAAAGCTGATATTTCGGGTCTAGACCCTTCTTCAGATAGGAAGCAGAGAGTAGTAGTGGAAGGATGCTTGTTGGACTGGAGGCCTGTGACTACTGGTGTGCCTGAGTGTCAGTGCTGGGACCATTGCTGTTCATTATCTATATCAACGATTTGTGCGAGAATGTACAAGGCATGATTAGTAAGTTTGCGGATGACATTAAAATAAATGGTATTGTGGACAGTGAGGAAGGTTATCAGAAATTGCAGCGGAATCTTGATCAGCTGGGGAAGTGGGCCAAGAAATGGCAAGTGGAGTTTTAGATGTGTGAAGTGTTGCATTTTGGAGAGTCAAATCAAGGTAGGAGCTTCATGGTGAATGGTAAGGCCTTAAGGAGTGTAGTGGAACAGAGGGATCTTGGAGTTCAGGTGCACGGTTCCCCGAAAGTGGAGTCCCAGGTAGACAGGGCGGTGAAGAAAGCTTTTGGCACATTGGCCTTCATCAGTCAGGGCATTGAGGTTGGGAAGTTTTACAGGACGTCGGTAAGGCTGCACTTGGAATAAATGTGTTCGGTGTTGGTCACCTTGCTATAGGAAGGATGTTATTAAACAGGAAAGAGTGCAGAAGAAACTTACAAGGATGTTGCCAGAACTCAAGGGACTGAGTTATAGGGAGAGGTTGGACAAGCTAGGACTTTTTTCTTTAGTATGTGGGAGACTGAGGGAGGATCTTATAGAAGTGTATAAGATCACAACAGGCATGGATTGTCTGAATGCACTCAGTCTTTGTCCCAGTGTTGGGGAATCAAGGACTAGAGGGCATCAGTTTAAGATAAGAGGGGAAAGAATACACGGGAACCTCAGGGGCAATTTTTTTTTTTTTTTTTTTTTTTAAACACAGAGGGTGGTACACACATGGAATGAGCTGCCAGTGGAAGTGGTTGAGGCAGGTACATTAATAACATTTAAAAGGCATTTGGACGAATACATGGATAGGAAAGGTTTAGAAGGATACAGGCTAACTGCAGGGAAATGGGGTTAGCATGGACAGACATTTTGGTCAGCATGGACCGGTTTGGGTCAAAGGGCCTGTCTCCATGCTGTAGGACTCTATGACTTATATACTTAATAGTGAGATCCTGGGGAGTGTTGCTGAACAAAGAGACTTTAGAATGTATATTCATAGTTCCTTGAAAGTGGAGTCGCAGGTCGACAGGGTAATGAAGGCGGCATTTGGTATGCTTGCCTTTATTGGTCAGTGCATTGAGTATAAGAGTTGGGAGGTCATGTTGAGGCAGTACAGGACATTGGTTAGGCCACTTCTGGAACACTGTGTCCAATTCTGGTCTCCCTGCTATAGGAAAGATGGTGTGAAACTTGAAAGGGTTTAGAAAAGATTTACAAGAATGTTGCTAGGTTTGGAGGGTTTGAGCTATAGGGAGAGGCTGAATAAGCTGGGGCTATTTTCCCTGGAGCATCAGAGGCTGAGGAGTGACCTTATAGAAGTTTAAAAGATCATGAGAGGCATGGTTAGGATGAATAGTCAAGGTCTTTTCTCCAGAGTAGGAGAGTCCAAAACTAGAGGGTATAAGTTTAAGGTGAGAGGGGAGATTTAAAAAGAGACCTGAGGGGCAACTTTTTCACGCAGAGGTGGTGTGTTTACGGAATGAGCTGTCAGAGGAAGTGGTGGAGGCTGGTACGAACACAACATTTAAAATGCATCTGGATGGGTACACGAATAGGAAGCGTTGAGAGAGATATGGGCTAAATACTGTCAAACGGTACTAGATTTATTTAGGATATCTCATTGGCATGGACAAGATCAACCGAAGGGTCTGTTTCCAAGATGTACATCTCAATGACTTTATGGTCCCTCTCATGCTCGGAGTAAAAAGTAGGAAACTTGCAGATGCTAGAAATCAGAAAAATAAACAGAAAAGCCTAGAACTCTTCAGTAGTTCCTTCAGACTGAGTATTGCACTGTCCATCAAGGCTCAACGTAAGCTGGAGGACAGGTATTGACCAGATACTTAAAAACTGCAATACAGATCAACAGATTCCAATTGCAAGCCCTGCCCCCATTTTGTTTCCTTTCCTTGCTTCAGTTTTAGTTTCCCAGCTCTCAGCAGACCTGCTCTTGGGACATCCTTTCTTTTTGTTTCTTTTCTTGCCACCTTTCTATTCTCTTTGAAGGTTGAGGCTTCTGTACGGGGTACGATCATGATGATCACGATAATTGGCTGGGTGGTAAAAACTAAGAAGGACAGCTGTAATCTGCTGGATGGTATTAATGGGCTGGTCAACTAGACAGAGCAATGACAAATGGAATTCAATCCAGAAAAGTGGGAGGTAATGAACCTGAGCTTGGGGAGGGCTAGGGGGTTTCTGAGGAAGGGTCCCGGACTTGAAAGGTTAACTCTGATTTTTCTTCACAGATGCTGCCAGACCTGCTGAGCTTTTCCAGCAACTTCTGTTTTTGTTTTTGAAGTTGGGGAGGGCTATCAAGGCAAAGGTTTGCACTATGAATGGTTGTACCCTGGAAAGTATGAAAGATGAAAGGGATCTTGGTATGCATATCCACAGATCCTTGAAGGTAGCTGGGAGCTAAATAAGGTGGTAAGAGAGGTGCATGGAACATTTATCTTTATTAGCCGAGGCATGGAATACAAGAGCAGGAACATTACGTTGGAACTGTGTACACTGCTGGTTAGGCTACACTAGTCTACTGCATGCTGTTCTGGTCACCACACTGTACCAAAGAGGAGATTTAACTGGATGCTGACTGGGGTGGAGGGCCTGGGTAGGCTGGAATGGTTTTCCTCGGAGCAGCGAATTCAGAGGGGACCTGATCGAGGTGTATAAGAGTATGAAGGGACGAATAGGGTGAGAGAAGACACTTCTTTCTATGAGTAGGCAAATAGGCTTAATGAAAGAGACAGAAGGATGTTGCAGATCACCCATGATCTTATTGAATGGTGCAACAGGTACGAAAGGCTGAGTGGCCTCCTCTTGTTCCTTATTCAAGCTAAGAGGAGAGCTGACGACATTTATTTCACTCAGAGGGTTGTGGGTGTCTGGAACTCACTGCCTGAAAGGCTGGTTCAGTCAGAAACTGGGCTGGAGGGCTTGAGCTATGAGGAAAGGTCAGATAGGCTGGGACTGTTTTCCTTCTTGTGGTGAAGGTTGAGAGCGGACCGAATACCGTGTATGAGATTCTGCGGTCATAGATAGGAAGACAATTTTTCCATTTGCAGAGGGTTCAACTGTGTGTATGCATATGCATGTGCATGTGCACGTGCACTGCAGGCATAGATTTACAGTGAGAGGTAGAAGGCTGAGCAGAGCTGAGGACAATGTCTCTCACCCTCAGGGTAGTGGGAGACTGGAACTCACTGCTTGAAGGGGTGAATGAATCAGAAACTTCAGAAGCATTTAAGTAGTATTTAGATATTGACTTGTGTTGCCATTGTGTCCAAAGCTTAAAACCAAGAGCTGAAAAATAAAAATAACGCAGTCAGATCTTTCTTGACTGGCACAGACATGATAGGCCGAGTGGCTTCCTTCTGTGGTGTAAAAATAAATGATTCAATATCTCTCCTGCCATTCACCTGAACATGGATCTTCCTTCGTTTTACTCATGCATACCCCTTTGCTCAAGACTATTTATATCTGTAACATCACTCATGTCATAGAGATGTACAGCACAGAAACAGACCCGTCAGTTCAACTTGCCCATGTCAACCAGACATCCTAGATAAATCTAGTCCCATTTGCCAGTATTTGGCCCATATCCCTCTAAACTCTTCCTATTCACATACCTATTCAGATGCCTTTTAAATGTAATTGTACCAGCCTCCACCACTTCCTCTGGCAGGCTATTCCATACTTACATCACCCACTGCATGAAAAAGTTGCCCCTTAGGTCCCTTTTAAACCTTTTCTCCTTTCACCTTAAGCCTATGCCCTCTAGTTTTGGACTCCCCCACCCCAGGAAAAGAGCTTTACCCTATCCGTGCCTCTCTTGATTTTATAAACTTCTATGTCACTTCTCAGCCTCTGTCATTCCAGGGAAAATAGCACCAGTTTATTCAGCCTCTCCCTATAGCTCAAACCTTCCAACCCTGGCAACATCCTTGTAGATCTTTCCTGAGCCATCTCAAGTTTCACAACATCCTTCCGATAGCAGGGAGACCAGAATTACACACATATTCCAAAAGTGGCTGAACCAGTGTCCTGTACAGCCACAACATGACCTCCCAACTCCTATACTCAATGCTCTGACCAGTAAAGGCAAGCACACCAAACACCTTCTTTACTATCCTATCTACCCGTGACTCCACTTTCAAGGAACTATGAACCTGCACTCCAAGGTCTCTCAGATGAAGGGTTATGAACCTAAAAAGTGAACAGACTCCCTCTCCCTGCGGAGGCTGTGTGACCTGCCAAGTATTTCCAGCAATTTCTGCTTTTTCAACAACCACTCAGGTCTATATGACTCCAGTCCCTCCCTTGCCCCAGCGGGTCTATGACTCCAGCCCTACATAAATTGAAATGACTGCCCAGCCTAACACTATTCCAAAGGATCCAAGTTGTAGCTATTAACCGTGAGCCTTTACTACCCTCAGCTCCATGAATATAAAGTAAAGGGCAGTAACAGCTGGTGCCTAGTTGCTCATTGGCTTGTCTACTCCAGTTTAATGATCACCTCGAAACTGTGTGTCAAAGTGTGTTTGTGGAGACAGCAGATTGAGAATGAGTTTACACAACAGATTGTCCTCCCGCAGATTGAGTTCTGGTTTATTTAGAGAACAGACTGCCTGTGCAGAGTATGTACAGATACAATTTATAAATAATTTACAGATCGTTGAAGTTTAATTGATGAAGGAGTCGGCGGGGGGAAGAAACCCTAAGAACAGGAAGTTTGATAAATGAAGAAAAGCCAACAAAATGAGGAAACAGAAGCTAATAAATCGCAGAAGGTTTTTTTTTAAAACAGGAAAAGAACATCTTTAAATGCAGAAAACACAACATAAAAACATGCTCAGAAGAAAATCAAATAAAAGTGATTGGAAATGGATCAGTCAATGGAATTGATAAACAGAAAACACAAGCCACATTGGCTCAGAAGAAAGAAAGGGCAGACGTGGAGAAACTTCAGAAAATGCAAAAAACTTCAGGAAAGATCAGAGACAGAAAAACCTTTCAAGTCAATGGACAATAGCAGAAGGTATTCCAAAATAACAGCCAGAACTAATGGGAAATAGAGTTTCAGACAGGTCCAACCAAGCTGAACACACTATAGGAAAACTGAAGACTTTCAACTTGCCAATTTTGTCATTCAGAACAGACTGGGGTAGTACATTCCTCTCAAGAAAGATCTCAAAAAAAATCTGGCCAATCTGGTAGAATAGCTGTTTTTGTAATAGTGTCCCTTCAGGGCCATCACAGCCCTCCACCCTCCCTGCACCCTCCTCCCCATTCCACCACCACCCCGCTCTACCCCCTTGTCTACAGAACGGAGCATCTCTTTCAGGTCACAGCCATCTGGTGATGGTGGATACACTATTGGACTGTGGAGGGCATCATGGCTGAAGCTGGTCCGATCTTGATATGACACTTTCTCTCTACCCACAGGGCACGGAGTCCAACGTTAGTGCCCTAACCAGTGACCCTGGCAAACTCAGCGTGGAGCCAGTCAGTGCGGCTCAGGGCTGAGAGCTGCTTACCTTGCTGGCACTTGGAATGAACAGGAGGGCCAGCACGTTGAGCTGGGTGTTTCTCAGATGGGTCAGGGGTTAAGGCTGCTATGTAAGATGCATAGAATCCTTCTGAAGAATCTCAGGTGCCAAGATGGCAGGGCTCCCTGACATACAGCACCACCTGTAGCCCCAGAGTCTATGGGAAAGTATCACTCAAAGTCTCTCATTCCAAGATCTTGATGTTTATGGATTCCTCTCCGTGAGTACAGCACCGGCACTGAACTCGCAAGCTCTCAATTATTAGGGGTCAGTCAGCAATCAAGGGATTGACTTACTCATTCTCCAACTCTGAATTTCTCAGAGGTTTGTAACAATGTCCTTGAGAAACAAGATCACAAGGAAACTTTAGCTGCCATTAAGCTCTGACTCATCACTGGGAGCTCAAGGTGTGGGCTTTTCTGGAAGCACAACCCAGACTCTCCCAGCAGCTCTAGCCGTGACCAGAGGCAGTGCTGAGCACTCTCTTACTGGCCTCCAGCCACCGTCTGCTCACAGTGGTCCATGGTCCAGAGGCGGTAGAACTCCAGGAAGTCAACATATGGCTCGACACGACCATCCTGGTCAGGTTGCAGGGTCTGAGGGAGTCGGTGACGATGAAACAGGTGGCTGTGCCCATCACCCGAGCTGGAGCTGCTGCTGTGTGTGTGTGTGTTAGTCGACTGCAGCGTTGCAGTTGGACTTTGACTGTAAAGAAAGCACAAGTTTATCAATGTGTGTTTTGCAGGATTAGTTACCTTCCTACACTTTGAATGGAGCCTGTAGTATCCGAACAATACAGCAAAGATTCAGGTCATTTAGTAGACCTTTTTAATTACTTCATTTCCCTATATGTTTTAACAATTTTCCTCCTTCAAGTATTCATCCATTTTCCTTCTGAAAGCTGCTATTGCACCAGCTTTCATCATTCTTTATGATTTCAGACACTTCCAAATCACCTCTCAGCCTTCTCTGCTCAATGGAGAACAATCCGGGTTCTATAGTACATCCCAGGATTTGGAAATTTCAACCCTGGGCCCAATCTTGTAAACTTCAGTTGCCCAGGAAGTACAAGCACAGTGGCTAAGTTACTGGAGGAGGAATGTGCAGAATGGGTGATTAAACCCTAATGCACTAGACAACTTAAATTCAACTGAGTAATTAAATGTGGAATAAAAAGTTATGACAATAATGGTGATCAGATTGCAAGAAAAACCTGTCTGGTTCACTAATGTCCTTTAGGGAAGGAAATCTGCCATCCTTATCTGGTTTGGTCCACATGTGACTCTATACCACAGCAACATGATTGACTCTTAACTGTCCTTTGAAATTGTCCAGTAAGCCACACAGTTATATCAAACTACTACATAAAAGCATATGAACCAAATGATCCCCTGGCATCACATCTGGGCCTGACAAAGGCCCAGTCAAGCCGCCAAAGTTCCCCTGACTAACAGTTGGGAACAAGTGCTAAGATTGGGAGAGCTGTCCCATGGACGAGTCAAGCAACAGCCTGACGGTCATACTCATCCAGTCATACATTACAATGTTCCAGACACAACTATCACCATCACTGGCTATGTCCTGACCCATCGGCAGGGCAGACCTACAAACATGGTGGCACAGTGACATTCGGACAAGAGCAAGTTGCTTTGGGAGTCCGGAGGATCTATTCTGGACCCCATAAAGTCTCACGGCAAAAGATGGAACAAAGCATTCACTTTGTGCTGGTGACTTCTCGCCTGCCACTGACAGCCCAGCATTCCTCCTTGGGAGAGGCATCAAGGGTTATAAGCGCACAGAATGTACTCTGGTTGGCAGACACCACTGCTGACTGGGCTGGACAGTAATAAAGGAGTGCAGCTAAAGCAGAAGGCAAACACAAACATTTGGTAAGGGAGTGAAACTTGAGGGTTAATAAAAACTTCTTTAAATCTTAGTCCTGACGTTTGCAGTTAAGCATTTAATTTAATGAACTGCTCTCCAGTAATTTAAGTAACTAGTCTAATCTAGGTCTGTAACTGCCAGAAATATCATTCACCTAAATTTCAGTGGTACATGTAATGAATGTCACAGTGCAGTTATCATGGAGTGCAACTGGAAGAGATAGTGTATACCTGAGAGTTCGGTGAGTAAAAGGAGCTCAGTGACTTGATTTCATTTATTATTGTCACATGTACTGAGATACAGTGAAAACTATTGTTTTGTGTGCTATCCAGGCAAATCATGCCTAATAAGTACATCAAAGTAATAGAACGGAATGCAAAATATAGTGTTACAGCTACAGAGGTGCAGAGAAAGATCAACGCTAATATATTAAGAAATTCGTTCATAAGTCTGATAACAGCAGAGAAAAAGCTGTTCTTGAATCGGTTCGTATGTTTTCAAATTTTTGTACCTTCTGCCTGATGGAACAGGGTGGAAAAGTGTATAACTGGGGTGAGTGGGGTCTTTGATTACGTTCTCCGCTTTCCTGAGACAGCGGTAAGTATAGACAGAGTCAATGGAAGGAAGGCTGGTTTGCATGATGGACTGGGCTGCATTCACAACTCTAATTTCTGAGGAGCACAGAAAGGTGCTCCTTTCTTTTTCTAATTTTGTCATCCTCCAACAGAATGCAAGTTGAAATCTTGCACAAGAGGAAAAAGAAAGCCAGGAGGAGTTTAGTTCTGTACACAGAGCTGCAGAAGAAGCTGTTTGGTGAGTAACTGTTAAGTTATTCAACTTATTCTAATTGTAAAAGGTAGTTTTTAAAATTACAATATGGCAGTCAGCTTAGCCAAGTGAAATGTACACCCTGTGACATGTGGGAATGCAGGGGCATATCCAACAAATGTCCCAGACAAACATCTGCAGAAAAATTCACTGGTTGCAAAAGCTTAAGATCTGGGTTTCAGAACTTGAAAATTAGAAATCACTGCTGTGCATCTGTGAAGCAGAGGAATTCACGGGTGGTATGCTTAAGGAGTGGCCAGGCAGAGAGGAAATGGATGACTGACAAATAGACAGTCTTACGGAACTAGGCAGGCAGTGCGTGAGGCTGCAGATTTGATACTGCTTGCTAATCAGATACAGTCATAGTCATAGAGATCTACAGCACAGTAAAAGGCCCTATGGCCCATTGTATCCATGCTCTGCAAAAACAACTACCTGACTATTCTAATCTCATTTTTCCAGCCCTTGGCTCATTGCCTCGTATGCCTTGGCATCACAAGTGCACATACTTCTTAAATGTTATGAGGGTTTCTGCCTGTATCGTCCTTAAAGGCAGTGAGTTGCAGATTCCCACCATCCTCTGGCAGACAAATCCTTTCCTCATACGCCCTCTAAATCTCCTGACCCTTACTTTAATTCTATGGCGTCTGGTCACTGACCCTTCCAACAAGGGGAAAATTGTCCTTTCTGTCTACCTTATCAGACAGGTGTTTCTACACTGCATGTGGCTTCTCTGGTGCAGCAGGGTCAAGGATGTTACGGAACAGCTTCAGCACATCCTACAGGAGGTGAATGAACTGCCTGAGGTTGCGTGGTCCGCACTGATACTAACAACAATTGTAAATTCACTCAAAGCAAAAAGTGACCTAAAAAGGTCAGTCAACCAGGACTATAAAAGGAAGTGAAGGATTGCACATGATCAAAAGAAATGGTGAAATAAGTTGCCAGTAATAGGAGTGAATTAGAGGATTTGGAGGATTTTGGAATATAGGAAAAGGGGACCAAAAATGTGATAAAGAAAAGGGAGAACAGAACATGAATGCAAATAATTTAAAAAGAAAATGGACTGTTAACAGCTACTATAAGTATGTAGAAACATTTGGCTAAGACAAATGTGGGTCGATTGCAGTCAGTGTCAAGAGAATTTATAATGGAGAATAGGTAAATGGCAGAGAAACCAAATTATCACCTCGTGTTTGTCTTTACTGAGGAAGATACAAGAAACCTGAGGTTTCAGACTTGCTCACCGAGCTGGTGTGTTTGATTACAGACGTTTCATCACCCTGCTAGGTAACATCGTCAGTGCGCCCCTACTGAGGCGTTAGTGTTCTGTCCCCTTGTTATTGAAATGCCTCAGTTTGCTGGGGTGGTTGGCATCATTTTGGTTCGGTTTTTCAGTGGTTTGTACATCAGGTCCAGTTTAGTGTGTTTGCTAATGGAGTTCCGGTTGGAATGCCAGGCTTCCAGGAATTCCCTGGCATGTCTCTATTTGGCTTGCGCTATTATGGATGTGTTGTCCCAGTCGAATTTGTGTTCTTTTTGTCAGTGTGTATTGAGACCAGTGAGAATTGGTCATGTCTCTTGGTGGCTAGTTAGTGTTCGTGTATCCTTTTGTCAGTTTTCTTCCAGTTTCACCCACATAATGTTTCTCACAGTCCTCGCATGGTATTTTGTGTATTACGTTGGTTTTGTTGGTGGCGGGTATAGGATCCTTTACGTTCATCAGTACCTGTTGTAAGGTGGTTGTTGGTTTGTGGGCTACCCTGATACCTAGGGGTCTGAGTAGTCTTGTGGTCATCTAGGGTGACTGGTGTGTCTAGCCGTGTTGTGTCTTCTTGCTGTGGTCTGTCAAGGAGGTAACAACAGATTGGCTTTTTGGATATCCATTCCTTTTAAAAACTCTATTAAGTGCTCCTGTTCTGCTTTGAGCACTCATTTGACTGGAACAACACATCCACATTAGCACAAGCCAGGGAATTCCTGGAGGCCTGGCATTCCAACCAGAATTCCATCAACAAACACATTGTATATTGGGTCCAGTTCAAACCACTGAAAAACAGAACTGGAAGCGATGCCAACCACACCAGCAAACTGAGGCATATAAATAACAAGCAGGACAGAACACCAATGCTTCACCAGAGGTGCACTGACGATGTTACCTAGCAAGGTGATGAAATGTCTGCAATCAAACACACCAGCTCGGTGAGCAAGTCTACAACCTCATCCACAACCCAAGCTACAAATCTTCTCAAAAACTTTGATATAATAAACCTCCCAAGGAGATTGAGGAATTGAAGGAAATAAGCATTATTAAGGAGTTAGATTAGAGAAACGAATGGGACTGAAGGTTGGTGTATCACCAAGACCTGCTATTCTATATCTCAGAATTTTAAAAGATAAAAGTACGGAGATGCTGGATGCATCATATTCCAAAATATTGTAGCTTCTGGAACGGTCCCTGTACTTTGCAAGGTAGTAAATGTTACCCCATTATTTAGAAAGGGAGGGAAAGATAAAGAGAAAATAAGGAATGAATCTATTATAAAGGATGAAATAAAGGAAGGCTTGGAAAATAATGATGTGACTGGGCATAGTCTGCATGGATTTGTGAATGGGAAATAGTATTTGACAAATCTGCCAAAGTTTCTTTTGATGATGGTACAAACAGAAATATCAAAAAGTTGTTCTACCCATTATACAAATGACTAATGTGGTTTATTAATTTACGATTGTCAGTCAGGCTCTCTGTATGGGGCACTTGCATGTACTGGAAGCTTCATATTTTGTGACATAGGGCCCTGGTTTCTGCAGACAGAAAGAACACGAATGTGCACAGTGCCTGTTTCAACTCAACAAAATAGTTGACAGCTATTTGCTGATTAATTTCTGAGGGCAATTCCAGGACCAGAGTCAATCAATTCGGTTTAAAATTTAAACAAAATCTAGCAGTTAATGATCAATCATCATCTAACTGAAGCATTCTCCAGACTGAAACCAAGTCCACTTTCCTAATCAATCTGCACTCTCTTCTCAATATATATGTTCCCCCCCCTCCTTTACTCTGGTATTTCTAGTGAAGTGTCCATTTTTTTTTCCTTAGTGTGGAAACAGGCCCTTCGGCCCAACAAGTCCACACCGACCCTTGGAGCATCCCACCCAGACACATACCCCTATAATCCACCTAATCTACACATCCCTGAACACTATGGGCAATTTAGCATGGCCAATCCACCTAGCCTGCACATTTTTTTTGGATTGTGGGAGAAAACCGGAGCACCTGGAGGAAACCCACGCAGACACAGGGAGAATGTGCAAACTCCACACAGACTAGAATCGAACCTGGGTCCCTGGTGCTGTGAGGCAGCAGTGCTAACCACTGAGCCACCGTGCCGCCACGTCCTGACGTGTGCAAAATGAAAAGCTTTAACAAAACATGTTTTTGTTCAATAATGAAATGGAAACAGCTCGACACTATCCAGGACTAGGCAGCCCACTTACGGTCACCCAGCCCAGCACTGATACATTCCCCTCCCTTTGGTTATGGAGAACTGGCCCCCAGCTGCCCCCACCCTCAAGTATGGAGCACCAAGTGTGAAAGGCATGAACCTTTACATTGTAGCTCCCGACACTGAACAGATACAGGGCAACCTCTCATCTACCACTATACACAAAGTTCCGCTGACCTCTCTTTTATGATGTTATGACATAACCACTGATTCCCTCCCCGACCTTCTACCCTCACTGCCTCATGCCCTCTTAAACACCCCACATCTCCTCACTTCCCTTTGCTACTCCCCCTACTCCAGATCACCCCTATCTCATTTGTCTAAGCCCCCTCACCCACTGCTGGGTGAGCTGGTGAGCAGTTACATGTGGCCATTTACCTCCCAAAGAGGATGCATCAAGAGGTAACCCTAGTTCTCCCAGGTAGTCTGTTAGGCCTGGGAGGACTCTGAAGAAGGAGATGGTCTTCGGGCAGCCTAGATTGCAGTACCAATAAATGCAGCTGAACAGTCACCACAACATGCCCCAGACAAAGTGTGGAGCAGGTTGTGCTAGATACTCTGGACAAGGGCTAGACCAATACACACCAGAAATAGGTGAGCAACTCAGTTACAAAAAGGAAATGGTGTCCATTTTCTACGATATGCCCCATCCTCCACCGATTGGCACCAAAAGCACCCCCTTCCCCCCTACTCAGTGGCAACTTCTGCTGGCTGCACTTACCTGTTGGTGAGTGTGGGTGTTGTCTCATCTCCCGTCGAGCTGCTATGGTTACCATTCATCATCTGATTCTGCGATGGCATCACTAGGGAGAGTGTGACACTGGTTTTTCCCAGAGTTCCCTGTGTGCTAGTGTAAGGAACAGAGACTGGATAGATTCGACCCCCTGGGAAGAGGCAAGACAAACCACTCAGAGACTGAGATAAATACACAGTAATATCAATGGACACACAAACACCCTTGACTGCACTCAGCTTGTTCTCACACATGTCAGCACTACCCACCCATCCAAAACTGTCTGACCCCAACCCTCTACCGCTCCCGTGGAGACACAAACACCCATCTAGAAGTATAAGTCCAATCTATGAAAATAAATTTGGTCATGTTTCACAGAACAGAGATTCATCCGTTTTCTAGCTCTTGCTCATTGATGTAATCCTGTATGTCCTGCAAAGAACCAACCCAAAACTCAGGGCCTCTGCCTCTCGCTCTGTTAAACCCGCAGAATCAGGACAAGAGACAAAGTTAGTGGTTTCATATGGGCTGCTCTGTCAATATGGTGTTCCCTACCTTGTGCAGGGCTCATGGATGATTGGCTCATCTCCCCAAGAGGGTAGTTGAAGTTTCGTATCAGGAGGGTCATGTCCTCGTGTTTGTCACAGAACTTTGACCTTTCACCTCTACTGACAAAAGTGTCACGATGTATCCGTCGAACACGGTCAACCACAGCCTGGGCCACAGCGTCCAATGAGCTCTGCAGGGCAAACTCTGTCGCCACCATTGCAGCAATCTCCTGCACAGGGCCAGAGCAGGAGCTTATCAGTAAAACAGGATGCAAAACACTCCACTTGGTGAGGAAGGAAGGGGAGGGGCAAGTCAGAGAGAGGGAGAGAGAGGTTGGAGCAGATCAGAGACTGAGGGGCGGGGCCAGAGCACAAGTGGCAGAATAGAATGTGAAAGGGCGAGGCCAGAGAACGAGGGAATGGGACCAGAACACGGAGGGTGTGGGGGCCAGAGAGCAATGTGCGGAGCCCGATAGTGATTGCCAGGGCCACAGAGTGAGGTTGTGGGGCGCAGCCAGAGTTTGGGGGGTTAGGAATGTGAATATGAGTGTGAGGTGGGGCCTAGGTGGAGTTTGAGTGAGATTATTGGGGGAGATAGGGTGGGGAGAATGGGGGTGGGGAGAAGGGGTGCCGAGTGGTGCGGGGAAGAAGAGGCGCTGAGTGCAGAAGGGTGTGTTGAGCTGGGTGGGGACTATGTGCAGGTCGGACTAGGAGTGGAGAGAAGTGGGAGGATGGTGAGCAGGAGTGCTGAGCGTTGTGTGGTGATCAAAAGGTCTTGGTGAATCATTCCCACACTCAGCTCCTCTATATTCGAACTGTAACCTGCTCCCGCACTCTCAGCTATAATATAGTCACACATACTCCACCTGATTGGCTTGTCCTGGACCATGAGCTGCCTCCAGAGCCTTATACAATCCATCGGTCATCAAGACCAGAAAGCCTGTCAATCCATCCAGGGACTGTCCTCCGTGTATCTCGGGCTCTGCAATGACTGGCTTCGTCTTGGCAGCACTTCAAGCAGAAAGAAGAATCTGATTACTACATTTGTAATCACAGCTGGGTACATCAGTAACCATGTAATATCATAGAGTCATACAGCACGGAGACAGGCCCTTTTAGCCCAAACTGGTCCATGCCGATCAAAATGCCCATCCATATTAACTCCGTTTCCCTGCACTTGGGCAGTATCCTTCTAAACCTTTCCTATCCATGAATTTGTTCAAATGCCTTTTAAATGTTGTAAATGTACCTGCCTCAACCATGTCCGCTGGCAGCTCATTCCATGTGCGTACCAACCTCTGTGTAAAAAACGTTGCCCCTCAGGTTCCCATGTATTCTTTCCCCTCTTACTTTAAACTGATGCCCTCTAGTCCTCGATTCCCAAACCCTGGGACAAAGACTGAGTGCATTCACCATATCCACACCTATCGTGATCTTATACACTTCAATAAGATACCCCCTCAGTCTCTTACACTCTAAAGAGTCCTAGCTTGTCCAACCTCTCCCTATAACTCAGTCCCCTGAGTACTGGCAACATTCTTGTAAATTTCTTCTGCACTCTTTCCTGTTTAATAACATCCTTCCTATAGCAAGGTGACCAAAACTGAACACAATACTCCAAGTGTGGCCTCACCAACGTCCTGTATAATTGCAACATAACTTCCCAACTTCTATATTCAGTGCCCTGAAGGATGAAGGCCAGTGTGCCAAAAGCCTTCTTCACTGCCCTGTCCAGCTGTGACCCCACTTTCAGAGAACCGTGCACCTGAACCCCGAGGTCCCTCTGTTCCATTACACTCCTTTAGGCCTTACCATTCACCATAAAACTCCTACCTTGATTTGACTTTCCAAAATGAAACACTTCACAATTATCTACATTAAGCTCCATTTGCCATTTCTCAGCCCACTTCCCTAGCTGAGCAAGATCCTGCTGCAATTTCTGATGACCTTCCTCACTGTCCACGATACCGCCTATTTTAGTTTCATCTGTAAACTTACTAATCATGCCTTGTACACTCTCACACAAATTGTTGATATAGATAATGAACAGCAATGTGCCCAGCACCAACCCCTGAGGCACACCACTAGTCACAGGTCTCCAGTCCAACAAGCATCCTTCCACTATTACTTTCTACTTCCTACTATCATTCCAATTGTGTATCCAATTTGCCAACTCTCAATGGATTCCATTCAATCTAACCATCCTGAGCAGCCTACCATGTGGAACCTTATCAAAGGCCTCACTGAAATCCAAAGAGACTACGTCTATTGCCCTGCCCTCAACAACTTCCTGGTCACTTCATCTAAGAATTATAACAAATTTGTGAGCCGCGATCTCCCACACACAAAGCCATGCTGACTACTCCTAATCAAACCCTGTCCTTCTAAATGCATGTATATCTTATCCTTCAGAATCTCATCAAGATGTTAAGGTTACTGATCTATAATTCTCAAGTGTTTCTCTGCAGCCCTTCTTGAATAAAGGCACAACATCCGCTACCCTCCAGTCTTCACGGAGCTCTAGAAAAACTAGAGCCAATGGGAATTGGAGATGGGGGCAGTCGTACCTGGCACATAGGCAGATGGCTGTGGTTGTTAAAGGTCCGTCATCTCAGCTCCAAGACATCTCTGCAGGAGTACCTCAGCCTAGTATCCTAGGCCCAACCATCTTCGGTTGCTTCATCAATGATCTTTCCTCCATCATAAAGGGGGATGTTCATTGGTGATTGCGCAATGTACAACACCATTCGTGACTCCTCAGATACTGAAGCAGTCTTTGTCCAAATGCAGCAAGACTTGGACAATATCCAGGCTGAAAAGTGGCAAGTAACATTCATGCCACACAATGATGATCTACAACAAAGGGTTTTAACCACCACCTTGAGCTTTCATTGAGATTATAATTTTTGAGCGCCACACGGTTTTCCTGGAGGTTACCATTGACTAGAAACTGAACTGGATCAGTCATACAAATACATGCTACAAGAGCAGGTCAGAGACTAGGGGTCCTGCAGCAAGTGACCCATCAACTGACTCTGCAAACCCTGTCCACTATCTACAAGGCACAAGTCAGAAGTGTGATGGAATACTCTCCGTTTGCTTGGATGGGTGCAGTTCTAACAACACTCAGGAAATTTGACACCATCCAGTACAAAGCAGCTGGTTATTTGGCAACACATCCACAAATATCCACTCCATCCCGCACCAACTCTCAGTAGCAAAACTGTGCAGTATCTACAACTATCACTGCAGAAATTCACTGAAATTCCTTAGATGACACCATCCAAACTCATTACCTTTATCACATGGAAGTACGAGGGCAGGAGATACATGGGAACACCAACCCCTGCAATGTCCCTCTTCAAGCCACTCACCATCCTGACTTGGAAATATATTGCCATTCCTTCACTGTCACAGGGTCAGAATCCTGGAACTGCCTCCCTAATGGCCCTGTGGGTGTACCTACACTACATGGACTGCTGTAGTTCAAAAAGGCAGCTCACTACCTCCTACTGGAGGGCAGTGGGGGATGAGTAATAAATACATGCATAGATGACACAGTAATCAGAAATAGCAAGTTCAAGAGACAGGTCAGGCTGGAACAGGACAGGGAGTGAGGAATGCCTGTTGGATTAAATTGCATCTATTTCAATGCAAGAGGGCTGACAGATAAGGCTGATGAACTCAGGGTGTGGATAGGCACGTGGGGCTGGGATATTATAGCCATTACATAAACATGGTTAAGGGAGGGACAGGACTGGCAACTTGATGTGCCAGGTTACAGGTGCTCTAGGCGGGACAGAAGTGGAGGAAAGAGGGGAGGGGGAGTTGCACTTTTGATTAAGGGGAGTGTCACAGCAGTAGTAAGACATGAAAGAACAGAGGGATCATCCAGTGAGGCTTTGTGGGTGGAGCTAAGAAATAAGAAGGGGATGGTGGCGTTAATGCGCAGTAGTATAGTAGCAGGCCTGAGGACTAACAGCAGTTTAGAACTTAGCTAAGGAGGACCTAGATGCTGATTAAGAAGGGAAAAATAGAATGAGGATAAATTTGCTAGGCACATTAAAGTGGACTGTAAGATTGTATATACAGAAAGAAAAAGATGTGGGAAGCCAATGTAGGCCCCTTACTGAATTAATAATGGAGAACAAGGAAATGGCAAAGTGACTGAACAAATACTAGCTCTGTCATCAGGGAAGACAACAACTGAAATTTATAATGAGCTTGGCGAAGAGGGGAGTGGGTCTGAGACTAATATTAAAATTTAAAAAAGGCAATATGAAGCAGGAAAGCAGAGCTGACAAATGTGTATTGGTAAATTAGGTTAAAGGACAGGATATTTCTGAATACATGGAATAGATACATTCCAATGAGAAAGAAAAATTCTAAGGGGAAGATCTACCGTCCATGGTCAACTAGAAATATTCAAAATCGTCTCAAACTATACGTTATGTTTCTTCATTTACAGACAGGTGGCAGGGCAAAATGATTGGACAAAATGTAAGAGGCAGCAAAAATAAAATCAAAAAATAAGAAACAGAAATAAGTGTACAAGAGAAAGCAAGCTAGAAATATAAAAACAGACAGTAAAAGTTTCTTCAAATACTTAAATAAAAATGCTAACAAAGCGAGCACTGGTCCTATAGAAACTGAAACTGGAGAATTGACAACATCAATAGGGAATTATCAGATAAATTGAACAGGTATTAGGCCTCAGCCTTCACTACAGAAGATAAGCAATATCCCAGGAGGAGAATACATCAGGAAATGGAAGGGAGTAAGGAACTCAGGAAAATCAGAGAAGTGGTACTGAATAAATTGTTGGAGCTGCCACCTGACAAATGTCTGGGCCCTGATGAGCTTCACCTTAGGGGTCTTAAAAGTGACTATTGAAACAGTAGATCCATTGTTTTTAAGCTTTCAAAACTCTTGATTCAGGGATGGTCCTATTAGATTATAAAATGGCAAATGTAACTACTCTGTTCAAAAGGGATGGAAATAGAAAGAAGGAAACTCCAGGCCAGTTAGCTTAGCATCTATCATTAGTAAGATGGTAGAATCTACTATTAAAGACGTTATGGTAGGAAACATGGATACGATCAAGATAATCAGGCAGAGTTAACTGGTTTTGTGAAAGGGAAACTTTTTGACCAAGCTTTTGGAGTTCTTTGAGGAAGTGACACATGCTATGGGGAACTGATGGATGTATCGTACTGAGATTTCCGGATAGTATTTGATAAGATACCGCAAAGGTTATTGTGGAAAATTAAAAGGTCATGGTGTAGGGGTAGCACATTGGCATGGATAGAAGAATGGATGGCTAATAGGATGTCATAGTAGGCATAAAAGGGTCTTTTATAGGTTGGCAAGAAGCAATGATGGTGTGCCACCAGGATCAGTGCTGGGATTTCATGTGGTTTGGAGTCAATGGTGAGGACATTGAGCAAAATTAACACAGTGACACTTATGTCACATGAACAAATTAAAGAGAGACACAATAATGGGAATAGTCTGGGACATTGGTTGTAAGGTAGAATTCTGAGAGCAGTGTGGTGCTGTGATAGTGTCCCTACCTCTGGGCTAGAAGGTCTGGGTACAAGTCCCACCTGTCCCAGACTGAACAGGTTGATTAAAAATACTTCCTAGGTGGCTGCTTGTCCAGATTCCTACATCAGTCCAGGGCTTCACGCACATCCCAGTTTATATCCTGCCAGAACTGACTAAGTGTTCAGCTGCCTGGGTCATACATTCAGGAATTCACTCTCTAAAACTTGTTTTTATGCTTTACAGTCAGTGTAGGCCAGAGAGCACAGTGAATTAAGCCAGGAAACAGGAGCAAAGGTCAGGAATGAGCTAATGCTTCTGGAAGGGGCAGGCTGAGCTTTAAAATGTCGAGTCTGCACAATACTTGAATGATTTAACAAACCAAAGACTTTTCTAAAATAAGGCTTCCTTACCTCAGCGTATCCACATCATTGTAACAGTATTTCATTCTGTAATCTCCAATCCTGCGACTGCTGTCGTGACCTCCAATCAGCCCAAATTGTTTTATTTTTGCTGTGTCCAAACCTACAAGTGAGACAGAAATCAGTGAATTAAAAGGGGCAGTACAGTGGTATGGTGGTTAGCATTACTGCCTCTCAGCAACAGCGACCCAGATTTGATTCCAGCCTTGGGCGACTGCCTGCACGAAGTTTGCGCATTCTCCCCGTGTCTGTGTGGGTTTCTTCCAGATGCTTCGGTTACCTCCCACAGTCCAAAGATGTGCAGGTTAGGTGCACTTGCCATTCTAAATGGTCCATAGTGCCCAGGGACGTGCAGGCTAGGTGGATCAAGCATGGGAAATGTGGGGTTAAGGGGATAGGATGGGGCTGCGTGAGATGTCTTTGGAGGGTTGGTGCAGACTCGATGGGCTGATGACAAGAGAATCCAAAACTAGGGGCCACAGTTTAAGGAAATGGGTTAGGCCATTTACAACTGAGATGAGGAGAAATTTCTTCACCCAGAGAGTGGTGAGTCTGTGGAATTCTCTGCCAAAAGAAAACAGTTGGGGCCAAAAGGTGGAGTTAGGTATAGTTCTTAAGGCTGAAGGGATCAAAGGGTAGGAGGAGAACGCAGGAATAGGGTACTCAGTAGGATGACCAGACTGAATGGCAGAACAGGCTTGACGGGAAGAATAGTCCTCTTCTGATACTATTTCCTGTGTTTCTATGTCTGGCGATTCCCACAACACTGGGTTGGTGTCAGACATGATCCAACAAGTGTTCCAGCACTGGGGCAGGGTCCACACACCAGGCAGTGAGACACAGCACGGGGAGCAGGGTTTACATACTGTCCCTCCCTTTAACCATACACTGTCTAGCCACTACAACCCCAAATGTGCACTCTCCATCTCCCCAGCCAACTGTTCTTTCTTGCTCCTCCAAGAACAGAAGGCAGTTTAGACCTTCCCTTCCCCACTGCTGATGCTGAGAACAGTGAACGGAAACAGTTTACAAAATTGTCTTTTCTCATGCATATATAAATTACATTTAATTGTTTTCTCCATATATTGATATAAATATGCATCTTGTAATAGAAGATAGGTTTAGAGATGGAAATCAACTGACCAAGTGTCTAATCACATTATGAATTCCACTCTTCTGTGGGTGGCCAGTTAGTTAACAGTACTGCTACTCGAGACAGTCAGATTTACTTCAGCACTGTTGATGACAAGGAAATCATTGTTGATTATCAGAAAAACCCATCCGGTTCATGAATGTCCTTCAGGGAAGGAAATCTGCCATCCTCACCTGATCAAGCCTATATGAAATCCCGACCCACTGCAATGTGGTTGACTCTCAAGTGCCCTCTGAAATAGCCTAGCAAGCCATTCAGTTGTACCAATTGCTACAAAATCTCAAAAAAAAAGGAAACTGGATTGATCAGCTGGCACGACCTAGACATCAGAAAAGACAAAGGTAGAGACAGCCCTGTTGACTCTGCAAAGTCCTCCTTACTGACATCTAGTGCCAAAATTGGGAGGGCTGTCTCACAGACTAGTCACGGAACAGCCTGACATAGTCATACTCACAGAATCATACCTTACAGACAATGTCCCAGACACCATCATCACCATCCCTGGATATGTCCTGTTCCAACGGCAGGACAGACCTGGCAGAGGTGGCGGTACAGTGTATACACTCATGAGGGAGTTGTCCTGGGAGTCCTCAACATTGGCCCTGGATCCCACGAAGTCTCGTGGCTTTAGGTTAAACATAGGCAAGGAAACCTCCTGCTGATTACCACATACCGTCCTCCCTCAGCTGATGAATCAGTACTCCTTCGTGTCAAACAACGCTTAGATGAAGCACTGAGGACGGCAAGGGCACAAAATGTACTCTGGATGGGGGTTTTCAGTGTCCACCACCAAGAGTGGCTCAGCAGCAGTACTACTGATCGAGCTGGTCAGGTCCGAAAGGACATAGCTGCTAGACTGGGTCTGTGGCAGGTGGTGAGGGAAAAACATACTCAACCTCATCCTTACCAACCTGCCAGCTTCATCCACGACAGTATCAATAAGAGCGACCACCACATAGTCCTAGTGGAGACAGCGTCCTGTAACCTCATGACCCAGCATATTCCCCACTCAACCATTACCATCAAGCCAGGGAATCAACCCTGGTTCAATGAAGAGTGCAGGAGGGCATGCCAGGAGCAGCACCAGGCTACCTGAAGCTGAGGTGTAAACCTAGTGAAGCCACCAAACGGGACTATTTACATTCCAAGCAGCATAAGCAGCAAGTGATAGACAGAGCTAAGCAATCCCACAATGAAAACTCTGCAGTCCTGTCACGTCCAGTCATTGATGGTGGTGGACAATTAAACAACTCACTGGAGGAGGAGGCTCCACAAATATCCCCATCCTCAATGATGGAAGAGCCCAGCACATCAGTGCAAAAGATAAGGCTGAAGCATTCACAGCAATCTTCAGCCAGAAGTGCCGAGTGGACGATCCATCTCGGCCTCCTCCAGTGGTCCCCAGCATTACAGATACCAGTCTTCAGCCAATTCAATTCGCTCCACACGATATCAAGAAATGGTTAGAAATACTGGATACTGCAAAAGCTATGGACCCCGATGATATTCCGACAACAGAACTTTAGACTTGTGCTCCAGAACTTGCTGTCCCCTTCACCAAGCTCTTCCAGTACAGTTACAGCACTGGCATCTACCCAACAACGTGGAAAATTGTCCATGTGTGTCCTGTATACAAAAAAAGGACAAATCCAACCTGGCCAATTAGCACCCCATCAGTCTACTCACGATCATCAGTAAAGCGATGGAAGGTGTCAGTAACAGCGCTATCAAGCAGCACCTGCTCAGTGACGCCCAGTTTGGGTTCCACCAGGGTCACTCAGCTCCTGACCCCATTACAGCCTTGGCTCAAACATGGACAAAAGAGCTGAATTTCAGGGGTGAGGTGAGAGCGACAGTCCTTGATATCAAGGCTGCATTCGACTGAGTGTGGCATCACAGAGCCCTAGCAAAACTGGAATCAATGGGTAGCAGGGACAAACTTTCTGGTGATTGGAGTCATACCTGACACACAGGAAGATGGCCGTGGTTGTTGGAGGTCAATCATCTCAGCTCCAGGACATCTCTGCAGGAGCTCCTCAGGGTAGTATTCAAGGTAGGCCCAACCATCTTTAGCTGCTTCATCAACGACCTTCCCTCCCTCATAAGGTCAGAAGTGGGGATGTTTGCCGTGATTGCACAATGTTCAGCACCATTTGTGACTCCTCAGGTACTGAAGCAGTCCATTTTCAAATGCAACAAGATCTGGACAATATCCAGGCTTGGGCTGACAAGTGGCAAGTAACATTCACACCACACAAACGCCAGGCTATGACCATCACTAATAAGAGACGATCTAACTACTGCCCCTTGACATTCAATGGTGTTACAATCATTGAATCACCCATTAACATCATCCTGGGGGTTATCATTGACTAGAAACTCAACTGGGCTGATCACATAAACAGTGGCTACAACAGCACGTCAGAAGCTAGGAATACTGTGGCAAGTAACTCACCTCCTGACTCCCCAACACTCCTCCATCATATATAAGGCATAAGTCAGGAGTGTGATGGATTGCTCCCTACTTGCCTGGATGAGTGCAGCCCCAACAATACTCAAGAAGCCTGACACCATCCAGGACAAAGCAGCCTGCTTGATTGGTACTCTATCCACAAGCATCCATTCCCACCACCACCAATGCTCAGTAGCAGCAGTGTATACCATCTACAAGATGCACTGCAGAAAGTCACCAAAGATCCTCAGACAGCACCTTCCAAACTCATTACCACTTCCATCCAGAAGGGGAAGGACAACAGATATGTGGGAGCGCCCCATCTTCAAGATCCCCTCCAAGCCACTCACCATCCTGATTTGGAAATATATCACCGTTCCTTCACCATCACTGGGTCACTGGAATTCTCTCACTACTGGTATTGTGGGTCAACCCACAGCAGGTGGACTGCAGCGGATCATGAAGGCAGCTCAACACCAACTTCTCAAGGGCAACTAGGGACAAGCAATAAATGCTGGCCAACCAGCAACAATCACAAGCCATAAATGAGTGTAAAAAAATTAACAACTGATAACAGGGAATTTATATGCTATGGTGGATGAGAGGAGATAAGGCTGAAATTACAGGTATGCTTAAAGGTTTCTCATGTTGTAAATATACTGTATTGTCTTATTTTATCTTGAGACAGTAACTCAACTGAAACTGTTAATGTGAACGCTAACCATACAACCAACCTGTCACATTGTGACACGGTGACTCAGTGGTTCGCATGGCTGCCTCACAGCACCAGTGAACTGGGTTTGATTCCAAGATAATAAGGTGTAGAGCTGGATGAACACAGCAGGCCAAGCAGCATCAGAGGAGCAGGAAGGCTGACGTTTCGGGCTGAGACCCTTCTTCAGAAATGGGGGAGGGGAAGGGGGTTCTGAAATAAATAGGGAGAGAGGGGGCGGCAGATAGAAGATGGATAGAGGAGAAGATAGGTGGAGAGGAAACAGACAGGTCAAAGAGGCGGGGATGGAGCCAGTAAAGGTGAGTGTAGGTGGTGAGGTAGGGAGGAGATAGGTCAGTCCAGGGAGGACGGACAGGTCAAGGGGGTGGGATGAGGTTAGTAGGTAGGAGATGGGGGTGGGAGGAAGGACAGGTTAGGGAGGCGGGGACGAGCTGGGCTGGTTTTGGGATGCGGTAGGGGGAGGGGAGATTTTGAAGCTTGTGAAGTCCACGTTGATACCATTGGGCTGCAAGGTTCCCAAGCGGAATATGAGTTGCTGTTCCTGCGACCTTCAGGTGGCATTGTTGTGGCACTGCAGGAGGCCCAGGATGGACATGTCGTCTGAGGAATGGGAGGGGGAGTTGAAATGGTTTGCGACTGGGAGGTGCAGTTGTTTAGTGTGAACCGAGCATAGGTGTTCTGCAAAGCGGTCCCCAAGCCTCCGCTTGGTTTCTCCGATGTAGAGGAGGCCACAACGGGAACAGAGGATGCAGTATACCACATTAGCAGATGTGCAGGTGTACATCTGCTTGATGTGGAAAGTCTTCTGGGATGGGGGTGAGGGGGGAGGTGTAGGGGCAGGTGTAGCACTTCCTGCGGTTGCAGGGAAAAGTGCCGGGTGTGGTGGGGCTGGAGGGGAGTGTGGAGCGGACAAGGGAGTCACGGAGAGAGTGGTCCCTCCGGAAAGCAGATAAGGGTGGGGAGGGAAAAATGCCTTTAGTGGTGGGGTCGGATTGCAGATGGCGGAAGTGTCGGAGGATGATGCGTTGGATCCGGAGGTTGGTGGGGTGGTTCTCGACCACTGAGGGGGGGAAGTTGCGGTCCTTGAAAAACGAGGACATCTGAGATGTACGGGAGTGGAATGCCTCATCCTGGGAGCAGATGCGGCGGAGGCGAAGGAATTGGGAATAGGGGATGGCATTTTTGCAGCAAGGTGGGTGGGAGGAGGTGTATTCTAGGTAGCTGTGGGAGTCGGTGGACTTGAAATGGATATCGGTTTCTAGGTGGTTGCCAGAGATGGAAACAGAGCGGTCCAGGAAGGAGGGAGAGGTATTAGAGATAGTCCAGGTGAACTTAAGGTTGGGTTGGAAGGTGTTGGTGAAGTGGATGAACTGTTCGAGCTCCTCGTGGGAGCACGAGGCGCCGCCGATACAGTCATCAATGTAACGGAGGAAGAGGTGGGGTTTAGGGCCAGTGTAGCTACGAAAGAGGGATTGTTCCACGTAACCTACAAAGAGGCAGGCATAGCTTGGGCCCATGCGGGTACCCATAGCCATCCCCTTTGTCTGTAGGAAGTGGGAGGAATTGAAAGACAAGTTGTTGAGGGTGAGGACGAGTTTGGCTCAGCTCCTGAATTATTTACAATCTATATCAGTGACATGAATGAATGGACAGAAGGTACGGTTGCTAAGATTTGCCTATGACACTAAGAAATGTAGGAAAGTAAGTTGTGGAAAGGATACAAAAGGACACAGATATGTTAAGTGCACAGAAAGACATTTTGTAGATGGACATTTTGTGGGAGAATATAAACTTGCTTTGGTCCATCTTATCCGTGATGGCTTTTTGCAAGAGCAACTCACCTCACCTCACTCTCCTGCCTTTGCTCTGTAGACGTGCAATTATTTTCTCCAGTTTTTTCATCCAATATCCTTTTGAAAAGCCATCACTGAAGTTGCCTCACAATTGAGACACTCTCTCGGGCCCAGATCTCCAGATCCTATCCACTTCATGCCTTTGCTACTACTTTTGCCAATCTCCTGCAATCAGTGTCCTCTGGGTCTCGACCCTTCAGCCCTAGTGAAACAGTTGCTCCCTATCTACTCTGTCCAGATTGGAACTCTCTGCCTCTGGAGATAAAAAGAAGAACAATACAGCACAGGAATAGGCCCTTTGGCCCTCCAACCCATGCAACAACACATTTTGCCCTTCCATACTAAAACTGTCCTCACTTACAGGATCCATATCACTCTATTCCCTTCCCATTCACTTATTCCTCCAGGTGCTTCTTCAACGCTGCTACTGTGTCTGCTTCCACCACCTCCTCCGGCAGCACATTCCAGGCACTCACCAGCTTTTGTGTGAAAAACATCCTCGCACATCTCTTTCCAACCTCCCCCCCCCTCGCACTTTGAGCCTGCGTCCCCTAGTAATTGACCCCTCATACTTTCCACTCTATCCACGCCATTCTATTTTATTTCAATTTTATATTCACAATTTTATAAACTTCTATCAGGTCACCCGCTCAACCTCGTGTGTTCTCCACCCCCAACTCCCTCTCCCGTCTCCCCCGGCTCTCATTCCGATTCTCCACTTGACTCCAGGAAGTCCTCACTCCATCTTTCCCCCCCAACTTCCTCTCCCCGATCTCCCACCTCGTCTACCCCCTCACTCTGCCCCCAAATCCCCTCTCTCTGTCTCTCTGCTCCCCCAAGTCGCACACTCCTGTTACACCCAAACTCTCCCTCCCCCCCTCCCCCCCCCCCCGACTTCACCCCCATCTCTCGTTCTCTTCACCACATCCCCCAATCCCTCTCCACCCCCGTCACTCTCCACAACTCTGGTCCTCCCTCCGTCTCCCCTCCCCGTCTCTCCCAACAATTTCCCTGCTTCCCTTTCACTCTTCCCCCATCCAACCTCCTCTCCCTCTCACTCCCAACCCCCTCTCCCTCTCACTCCCAACCCCCTCTCCCTCTTGCTTCCCACCCCCCCACCAAACCCCGCCTTGGCACGCATCCCCCCCAACTCCCTCTTGGCCTGTGACTCCCCCACCCATGCCCCCTTGGCCTGCCCACCCCCACGCTCCCTTACCACCTTCCCTATGCCTGACTAACCCCCATTCACTCTTACCTTCACCACCTCACACAGGCTGTCTTCCCTGAGAGGAGACAAGAGGGGGTGGACCGAGAGGGGGAGTGGCTTGGAAAGACAGAGTGAGGACTTCCTGGAGTCAACTGGAGAATTGGGAAGAGAATTCTTGGCTGCTCAAACTGTAGCAAACAGCAAGCAGGTGTATAAAGGAAATGTGCAGATGCACCTGCCTGGACACCAGTGTTGAGGAGACCACTGGGCAGAACCACCAGTCACTGCAGCCCCTGTCCCTGGATTTGAGCCACGCACAGTCATTCAATTTCCTGTGAGGAGGTGTGCTAACTCACCGAGCTGCGACAGTCGGAACAGCTCATCCTCATTGTCTGTTGTGTGATCAACGCTAACTTGAGTCACCTGAAGTTGTCCATCTGCAGTAGATTTACACAGTAATGCTCGGTTGGTGCCTGCCAACAGCAACAGAGAACCAGTCATAACATATCACTTTACAGTGAGGGAAGGGGGAACGGAGGGGGGTGGAAGAGGGGGGGGGGCGGGGAAGGTGGGGAAGGCCTGGCACGAGGGAAAGCAAGAGAGAACAAGTACAAGAGACAGACACACATGACAGGGGACCCTCCCAGCAGAGGCTTGAGGGAGGCGATAACTGAAACAGTAGGTGGCAGGTTGGCTGACACCAGTAAGGAATGTAATTGAGAAATGGTGCAGTATGCAGCTGCCTCATACATTGCCACAGTCTGAAGCCACACTGGATATGAAGCAAGACTCTTACACAGCTCAACATTGTATCCCAATCATGAGCTGAGCAACACAATGGCACAGGAGACCCACATCAAACAAGGTGGGCTCCACCCTATAAGAGACACTCCCTGCCCTGGCTACAGTCTCAACGAACCTGTCTGATAGAAGGCAGAGCTCCCGCCTTCTTGTACTGTGATGTCAGGAGCCGCACAATGTTTAAATGAGTATGGGGAGGAGGATCTGAAATACTGAAAATTCTAAGCAGGGGCTAGTTAGGGAAGTGGGACCCTGCAGCAGTGCTGGAGGATGAACAGTGAAGCCGTACCTATATTGGCAATGTAGAGTTTGTTGTTGAGAATGAGGGCCACAATGGCAGTTGTTCCTCCTGCAATCTCCTGTTCAACTTTATTCAGTTTCTCCAGGAGTTTCTGATACTGCTGTGGAAGCTGGGAGTGAGGAACACCCTGAAGAGCAGGAAATAAGACACCAGTTAAAAATCAAATGGTACAAAAGGGAGCAAGGACAAGGCAATAAAGAGGAGGGAGGAGTGAAACAGAGACTGGTGATAAGGAGAGGGGAGACAAGGGATAGGGAGGGAAGGAAGAGTGAAGGGGAAAATTGAGAGGATTGAGGTGTTTGGAGACAAGGAGGGGGTTGGTACAACTTTAAAGAGAGTGAATTTGATGCATTTCACGTAAATTTTTCAAGTAAAAACCAGACCTGATACATTAAAGTTGAGAGAAGAGGAGGAAAATAAAACCAGCAAAAAGAGAATGGGACTATAAAATTGCACTTAATATTAGAGTACCCAAAAACCATCTATCAGCATGCAAATAATATGGGTAAGAGGTAAGAGTCATATCAGGAATAAAGTAGGTGATATACGTTTAGAGGCATAGGACAAAGCTAATGAGTAATAATTAAGACCTATTGAGTACCGTGTATCAGTGTTTACTAAAGAACAGAATGCTCACAAAAATCTCAGTAAAAGCAGAGATGGTACAGGTAGTGGACAAGATGAAAACCAGCAGGCAGGAAAGATGGGCTCTGCTTGTGGATGCAGTGCGCAAGTTGCATCACCTGGAGAGTTCGTATCCCAGGCTTCTAAAGGAACTGGGGTGGAGATAGAGGAAAGGGCTTGTCTTAATCTACCCTGGATACAGGAGGGGTATCAGAGGATTGGACAGTGGCAAATATGAGACTGTTAGTCAATGAAAGGTGTAAGAACATTGCTAGTAACATAGGCTAGTCAGTTTCACATCAGGGTGGACGAAATTCCAGAAACAAAAATTGGAGGGACAAAAAAAAAAAAAAAAATCAACAAGTACCTTGAAACGTTTGACTCAGGGAGACCCAACCTGGGTTTGGTAAAAGACAGATCATATTTAACTAATCAGAACAAAGAACAAAGAAAATTACAGCACAGGAACAGGCCTTTCGGCCCTCCAAGCCTGCACCGATCCAGATCCTCTATCTAAACCTGTTGCCTATTTTCCAAGGATTTGTATCCCTCTGCTCCCTGCCCATTCATGTATCTGTCTAGATACATCTTAAATGACGCTATCGTGCCCGCCTCTACCACCTCCGTTGGCAACGCGTTCCAGGTACCCACCACCCTCTGCGTAAAGAACTTTCCACGCGCATCTCCCTTAAACTTTTCCCCTCTCACCTTGAAATTGTGACCCCTAGTAATTGAGTCCCCCACTCTGGGGGGAAAAAGCTTCTTGCTATCCACCCTGTCTATACCTCTCATGATTTTGTAGACCTCAATCAGGTCCCCCCTCAACCTCCGTCTTTCTAATGTAAATTATCCTAATCTACTCAACCTCTCTTCATAGCTAGCGCCCTCCATACCAGGCAACATCCTGGTGAACCTCCTCTGCACCCTCTCCAAAGCATCCACATCCTTTTGGTAATGTGGCGATCAGAACTGTACGCAGTATTCCAAATGTGGTCAAACCAAAGTCCTATACAACTGCAACATGACCTGCCAACTCTTGTATTCAATACCCTGTCCGATGAACGAAAGCATGCCGTATGCCTTCTTGACCACTCTATCGACCTGCGTTGCCACCTTCAGGGTACAATGGACCTGAACATCCAGATCTCTCTGTGCATCAATTTTTCCCCAGGGCTAATTAAATGATTTCCTGATGAAATAACCGAGAAGATTGATGAAGGTAATGCAATGAATTGCTGAAAAAGTGACACGTTATTGAAATGTTTTGTCTTACACTCATCGGGATACCATGCAAGAATACCACATTTTAAAAGGAACAATTGATACTCATGAGAAAAGGGTGCTGATTGCTTGGCCTCAATCAGAATCAACTGGCCAACCAATCAGCATCCTTTTATCATTATCAATTATTGCTTCCTTCGAATTTGAACACTCATGCATCTGATGAGTGAAATATACAATAATATGTCTCTGCTCAGAAGGGTCTGGATTACTAAGCAGTAGTGGATATTGTTTATATAAATTTTATGACTGCACTTAACGAGGTACAACATATAATGTTAGCCAACAAAACTCTGGCTTTTAACAAGAGAAGGACCAGAGTCAGCTTGGATAAAAATGACTGGCTCAAGGACAGAAAGCAGCAAGTAGTGGTAAACAATCATTTTCAGACTGAAGTAAGTACTGAGTGAGGAGGATCACAGTTTGTAACTTGGCACAGACAGGGCAACAGGACAGGTGGACAAGCAGCAAATGGAACGTAATATGCAAATATGAGGTAATGTATTTTGGCAAAGAGATGTAGAGAGAAGTGATATAGCCTTAAAAGCACAGTTTTAAGGAATGTGCAGCTGTACAGGCACCTGGATATGCATGTGCATCAATCCTCGACGGTGGGAGGAAACACAGAGACTAGTTAATAAAGAATATGGGATCTTGGGCATTATTAAAGGTCTGATTATAAAAGCAGGGAAATTATGCCTTAAAGACCTTTCAGTCAGGCCCCAACTGGAGTATAATAGTCACATTTAAAGTGTTCCTAAGCCAGATTTGAAGATTCTCAAAGATGGTGCAGAGGAAATTGATCAGAATGATTCTAGGGATGAGGGAATTTTAGTTAAAAAGTTGGGTTAGAAAAGTGGCAGTTATTCTTAGAACATAGGAAGTTGAGAAAGATTTGATTGAGGTGTATAAGATTGGGTCAGGAAGACAAAGAAACTGTTCACCAGCTGACGGTACATGAACAAGATGTGAAATTATGGGAAAAGGTGAGGAGGACCTTTCTGAATCTAATGCGTGCCACTGAGCTGGAGCTCGCTGCCCATGAAGACAGTGGAAGCAGAGACGATCAATGGCTTCAAAAGGAAGTTGGATAGACACAAAGATGAAGAACTTGCAGCGACAGTGTGAAGGAATGGAGCTGACTGGGTTCTCAATAAAAGCCAAAAGAACTGCGGATGCTGTAAATCAGAAGCAAAACAAAAAAATTGCTGGTAAGGCTCAGCAGGTCTGGCTGCAGCTGTGAAGAGAAATCAGAGTTAACATTGAATCTGGTGACCTTTCCTCAGAACTGATAGGCGAAACGTTAACTCCGATTTCTCTGTACAGATGCTGCCAGACCTGCTGAGCTTTACCAGCAACTTCTGTTTTTGTTTCTGACTGGGTTCTCCATGGGCTAAGTGGCCATGTTTTAGCACCATAAAGACTTTAAACCACATGGTTGTGCATTCATTCAGATTGCTTCTTTCCACAATATTGCTAGTTTTCATCAGTTTATCAGCTGCTCAAATCTCATTTAAGCCTTTACTTTTAGACAGCAATATTTTTAACACTCCTAGCTAGCCTTCCACACTCTACCTTCTGCCTGTGCATGCAAACATGGGAACACGAATACGTGAAGTGGATCCCCCATGCAGCAAACTCCAAAGGGAATTGCCCATTAAATTGAAGATTCCAATGCCTAGTTATCCTGTACCTGGAACCCTCAAAATATTCATTTAAACCAGATAATTCAAGGGGTTCTGCTGCAGTTTGGGAAAAGATACTCAGGAAAAGGTTGGACTATTAAATACATAATCTAGTTCCTGTGTAAATTTTAAACTGACGCCCAACTTGTCATTCTAACTGCTGGAGAGGGTTCCAAACCTTCACCACTCTTTTTGTGCAGAGGTTTCCTAATTTCAGCTCTGAAAGAGTTTGCTGCTATTTTTGGCCTCTGCCCCTAGCCTTTGACTCCCAACCAGCAGAACTCAAACAGACAAAACCTCTCTCTTTAATAACTTGGAAATGGAGATCAAATCACCCCTAACTCCATGGAAGTTACCTTTGTTAACTCATATCAGCATTTAATCTTCAGTGTTTAGAAATCACTATTAGATCTACATTGTACTCTCTTCCAAGAACAATATCAACTTCCTAAAGCATGGTGCCCAATACGGATTTCAGTAATTCCTGGAGTGGGTCATCCAGAGTTTTGTAGAGCTAGATCATGAACTTTATTCCTCTTGTATTCTAATCCTATAGGTTTAAACGTTGGCATTCTATTTTTGTCTTGTTATTTATGCGCCTGTTTGTGAGAGATTACATGGATGGTGGGCACTGCTAGCAAGACCAGTATCTGTTGGGCATCTCTAATTCCACCCGAATTGAGTGGTTTCCTGGGATATTTCAAAGGGAAGTGAAGAGTTGACCATATTGCTTTGGGACTGGTGTCACATGTAGGCCAGACCACGTAAGAATGGCAAATTTCCTTCCCTGAAGGACTTGAGTGAACTGGATGAGTTATTATGATAATGGATTCCACCTTCATGGTCATTATGACCGAGGCTGGCTTTCAATACCAGATTTCATTCATGAATTGCATTGAACTTCCATCATGAGTGAGATTTGAACCCAAGTCCCCTACGCATTAGCCTGAGCATCTGGATTACTGATCCACTATCCCCAATTCTCTTGTTAGACCTTTCCCATTTTGAAAGCTTGTCACAATTTAGACAGCGCTGTGTTCTATCCTGGATGACCTCATATTTGCCTGTACTGAAATACATTTTGCCAGTTATTCTCTATTTACTTTATTTGTCAATATTTTAAATTTTATGCTTCTATTCACATTGATTAATGTCATCTTCATATGCTCTTCAACTTGGATGTATGGCTTATGCTTCCATCATCCACATTATTGGTAAGTTTCTTGAAGAGTTGAGGTCCCAACAGAAATCCTTGTGGGAAACTATGAGTCAGATCCTGCCAACTTGAAGAGCTGTCCATTCTCTCCTCTGTCTCTTTCTGTTCAATTTCCCAAACTGGTCAAAAATTCTACTTCAACTCCATGAGCTTACTTTTGAGACAAAAGCCTCTTTTGAGGCATTTTATCCACAATGCTATCTCTAAGTCCACAGAAATAACATCCATACACATTTCCCCTGTCCACAACTTCAGACACCTCTTCAAAAATTTCTCTCAGGGAATACCTAGACTTTACAAATGTACATTGGATCTCTCTGAGCAGCTGAACATGTAGGTCAGTTAGTCAGTCTATTCTTAAAGAAATTTTTTTATTCTCTCTTTTGATGGTAGTCTAGTAGTTTGAATTTGAGACAGACTGAATGAAGAGAAAGCACAGTCAAGAACTGTTTGAGGAACATAGGAACAGTAGACCATTCAGCCCGTTCTGCCATTTCAGGAGATCATGAGTGACCTGTGGCCTAATTCCATATAACTGCTTTTGTCCCATATCCCTTAATACCTTTGCTTTGTTAAAAAAAATCTCAGATATGATAGTAACAACTGATCAAGTATCAACTGTGGAAGAGAGTTCGAAAACCTCTACCAACCTCTGCATGTAGAAGTGCTCCCTGATGTCCCTTCTGAACAGTCTCGCCCTTATTCTGAGCCTATGCCCTCAGTTCTAAAATCAACCAATGGAAATAATTTATCTTTATTTAATGTTTCTTTTCCTATTAATATCTGAAGGCTTCGAACAACCTTCTAAATTCTCGCAAAAACAGGCTTAATATTTGTATAATCTCTCCTCAATACATAACCAATGAAGTCCAGATATCATTTTTGTAAACCTAAGCTGTACTCCATCCAACACCAATATATCCTTCTAATGTGTGCCCACATCTGCTCACAGTCCTTCAAGTGGGGCTGAACCAGGGCCTGCAGCATAATTTCTGCATCCTTGCATTTCAGGCACAGTGGATCACTGGTTAGCACTGCTGCCTCACAGCGCCAGGGACCCGGGTTCAATTCCACCCTCAGACGACTGTCTGTATGGAGTTTGCACATTCTCCCAGTGTTGCGTGGGTTTCCTCTGGGTACTCTGGTTTCCTCCCACAGTCTAAAGATGTGCAGGTTAGGTGGATTGGCTGTGCTAAATTGCCCGTAGTATTCAGGGATGTGTAGTTTAGGTGGGTATGGGGGATGGGTCTGGGTGGGATGCTCCAAGGGCTGGTGTGGACTTGTTGGGCCGAAGGGCCTGTTTCCCCACTATAGGGATTCTATTCTATTCTAGATATAAAAGCCAGAATTCCATTAGCCTTCTTGGTTATTTTTTGCATCTGTTCATGGCATTTTCAAAATCTCTGCACCTGATC
Organism: Rhincodon typus; assembly: GCF_021869965.1. NCBI lineage: Eukaryota > Metazoa > Chordata > Chondrichthyes > Orectolobiformes > Rhincodontidae > Rhincodon > Rhincodon typus. Next base: position 1,275,040 of record NC_063368.1, on the reverse strand, counting down.
CCCAAGTTTCTTTGGAAATCCACTATATTTAACTTCATACTGTATAGGAAGTACCCTGATCTTTCCTTCTGTCAATATTCCTTTGTAATTTTGTGTTATCTACACCGTCTACTTAATTTTGCATCATCTGCAAATTTGGAATATGCCTTCTTCTGCCATTATCCAAGTCGTTAATAATTAATGTGAATAATTGAGGCCCTATCACAGATCCTTGTGGGATATCACTAGTCATATCTTGCCAATTTGAGTACTTACCTATTATCCTACTTCCAGTCATCCGCCACTCAACCAATTTCCCAGCCATATTGATAATTTCCCCTTAGTTCCATGAGCTTCAATCTTAGTTAACAGTCTCTTATATGGAGACAATAAGAACTGCAGATTCTGGAGTCAGAGATAACAGTGTGGAGCTGGAGAAACACAGCAGGCCAGGCAGCATCAGAGGATAGATTTTTTTGTTAGCTGGTCTAGTTCTCCGGTTTTCCTCTCTCAGCCTTCTTAAAAAGTGGAGTGACACATGCAATTTTCCAATCCAGAGGGAAACTACTATATTTAAGGAACTCTGAAAGATTATAGTTAGGCTATCTACAATGTATTCCCCTACTACCTTTAACTGACTTGAACAGAAACCATCAGGGCCTGGGGATTTGCAAATCTCTAATTCCCTTAATTTCCTCATTAAGGATGTTTTACTTATATTAATCTCACTAAGTGCTTGTTTCCAATCCACTACTAACTTCCTCAGGGCTTGTGGCAAGCTGTCTGTGGTGATTGTAATGAGGTCAGCCAGGTGGACCTCATAGAATGAGTTACCTAATTGGGGCTGTTAATCTGGTTCAAACAGGGAGCTTTGACTGAGATATAAACAGGAATGTCAGAGGTTCTGTACACTCAGAGCTGGCTCTGAGATGGTGACTTGCTGACAGGGTACTAGCCTCTGTGGAGTTATTTCACTATCCTTCATTTTGACTGTAAATAATGAGGCAAAATAATTATTCAACATGTCTGCCATGTCCCCATAGTCATTGACAAGATCCCACTTTCAATCTTTCGTGGGCCAACATTGCTTCTGACCACCTGCTAAATTTCTTCTCATTGACTTTGATATCCCTTGAAAGTTTCCTTTTACAAGAGCTGCTAAAAAGATTATAAGTTGCTTTATGGCCCTTTGCTAGTCTTTGTATCTTTCCCATTTGGCAGGGTCTGTGCCATCTTTGGCCTTTGTTGCAAGACATTTCTTTTAGTTTTATGCTATCTTCAGGCTTAGACTTAAAAGTAGCACTTATTTATCACACATTAACACTAAATATGGCTGCACATGGTAGTCATTGGTATACCAGTCCCTGACTTACAGTTACATTAAAATAAGAACTTCTCATACCCATGTGCTCTCAAGGTTCTCTCTTGTACAGCAAGGCTTCTCAAAGTAGGGGTGGGGACCCACATGGGGTCGCAAGCTGAAATTTTGGAGTTGTGATCTCCAATGCAGCAATGACTACTGTGGAGCTCTGACTCTGGAGCTGTATCAGTTGTGTTCCCATAATCTTGCAGGTTCCAGCCGTACCCACATCTCCTCCCAACACTGCTGTTCTCACTTAGGGGTAGGTACATGGCAATTTTTAAACCTCAAAATTGGGTCATAATGGAATAGTTTGAGAAGCACTGTTCTGGGGTGTTGCAACCTTGTTCCAGAGAACAATTTTGCACTCCATCTGCAATGTTCTATTTATACCCAGTGACGTGTAGCTCTGTGATATCAGTGCAAGTTGCTCCTGGGTCCTAAAGACTTTACACAACTGAATTCAGTAACTGAACAGCTGTCAACCTAACTGGTCTATAAGTCAGTAGTTTCTGTCTGTCACTTTTCTTAAGTAAAGCGGATATGCAAATTCCCAATGTAAAGGAACAGTTTTCAATTCAGATTATAGCTAGAGAGTGTTCAATATTCTCTAACTTTTTTTTAAAACTGTAAGGAGGAACCATTTGGTCCCAGGATCACTCTATATTGTTATTATTTCCTTCCTTGCTGTTTACTTGCTTGTTTTAATTTTAGTGAGCCCTGTCACTAATTCAATCTTGATTTTCTTGGGGTTTCTAGCATTCTAAACTCTTCTTGTAGTCAGGAGAGGGAAGCAGATGGTTTATGATGAAAACTGCAGCGTTTAGGGCTGTTTCAAATTGAAGGCACAGCTGTCAATGATAGAGTGATTAACACTGTGGATGGGTAAGAGGTCAGAATTAAAGGAGTCTGGTTCAGCCTCAGACAGTGACATGGTGAGGGGCAGGGAGCAAAGGCATTGGATTTTGTTTTCCTGATGTTTAGCTGAAAGGAATGTGTATCCTAAGCAGAGTCAGTAACAGTGGAGGGATTGAGAGGCGGTCCACAGTCCAATTGCTATAAATATGCAAGGAAGAAGCAATTTGACTCTCGGCCTGAGTCTTTGGATATTGGAACAATCCTAAAATCAGATAACAACATACTGTATGCTGCAAATTCATGTAAACAGTAAACCTGTGTGTAATATTATATAGATGGATCCATCAATTCAAGCTACTGTTAGATTTACCTCAGGAAGTTGAGACAGCAAGTTGGCCTTTTCTGCCAGAGAGTCATCAATTGATTCAAAGAAACTGCGTTCCACCACGTCAAAGGCCTGTGAAGAAGAGAAGAAACATGCCTCAGGCTGTGTAGACACTCGTGCTTCAGGAATCATATGGGCCATGAAGTTGGAGCAGAGATCAACATAAACAAGGTCTTTACAGAAATCTAACTTCAATTTAGTAATGAACAGTCAGTCAGTCAGGTGAGAAAAAGCACAGTGTGCGCACCCTGGCACCTATCCCAGCTAGCACTAACCTTTGGCACATTGAATCAAAGAGAGCTTTACTCTGTCTCTAACCCTGTGCTGTACCTGCCCTGGGTATGTTTGATGGGAACTGCGCTATCTAACCTTGTGTTGTACCTGTCCTAGGAGAGTTTGTTGGGACAGTGTTGAAGGAGCTTTACTTTCATTTTAAAGAAGTAGACTCTATACGTGACCCCGTACTGAGCCGCTCCTGACAGTCTTTGATAGGGGTTAAAATTGTTTCAGAGATAGTAGGAACTGCAGATGCTGGAGAATCTGAGATAACAAGGTGTAGAGCTGGATGAAC
>NC_063368.1:1231962-1271487 GCF_021869965.1 Rhincodon typus | reverse complement strand
TCAGCTTTCCTGCTCCTCTGATGCTGCTTGGCCTGCTGTGTTCATCCAGCTCTACACCTTGTTATCTCAGTCTTTGATAAGGACTGTGTTGAGGGAGCTTTACTCTCTATATAACAGTCGTGTACCTGTCCTGGGAGTATTTGATTGGGGCAGTGTTGTCGGAGCTTTACTGCACATCTTAAACCCACGTGGTCCCTGTACTGGAAATGTTTGATAGGGACAATGTCTTTCTTCCTCAGAGATTTTTTGGAACTCTTGTCCCAAAATCTTTAAGGCTGAAGTGGATAGAGTCTTGATAAGTCAAAGGTGAAAGGTTATCAAAGTCAGGCAGGAATGTGCAGTAATCACATTTGTCATGATCTTATTGAATGGTAGAGCAAACTCAAGGGGCCTAGTCCTGTACCTAATTCTTATGCTTGCTCTTATTCCAGATTATGATACCTCATAAAAGGATCAGGAATGAGATGATACAGACATAAGGTAATTTGCAAAAGCAAATGCTATAAAAAGAAAACCTCTCTCACACACTGAGTAGTTAGGATCTGGAATGCAATACCGGACACAGTGGTGGAGGCAGGTAAAGGTATCCAAGAAGACTTTAGATGGTTATTTGAGTAGAAACAATGTGCAGGGTTATGAAGAAAAGGCAGGGGAAAGGCACGAGGTCATGATGTCCATTAGGAGAACTAGAGCAGATAATATGGGCTGAATGGTTCCCTTCTTCACCATATCAATTCAGTGATTCTGTTTATTATTGTTTTCCTTTCTGTTTATGACATTTCCGTATACAGAGACAGAATCTTACAGCACTGATAGAGACCCTTCGGTCCAATTCATTCGCACTGACCAGATATCCCAATCTGACCTAGTCCCATTTGCCAGCATTTGGCCCATATCCCTCTAAACCTTTCCTATTCACATACCCATCCAGATGCCTTTTAAAGGCTATAATTGTACTCACCTCTGCCATGTCGTCTGGCAGCTCGCACTACCCTCTGTGTGAAAACATTACCCCTCGGTCCTTTTTAAATCTTTCCCCTCTCACCTTAAACCTACGTACTATGGCTTTGGACTCTCCCACCCTAGGAAAGAGACTTTGGCTAAGCACCCCTATCGATGCCCCTCAAGATTTTATAAAGCTCTATAAGGTTAGTCCTCAGTCTGTGGCTCTCCAGGGAAAACAGCTCCAGCCTATTCAACCTCTCTTTATACTTCAAACCCTCCGGTCCCAACAACATCCTTGTAAATCTTTCTGTACCTTCTCAAGTTTAACAACATCCCTTCTACAGAAGGGCGACCAGAATTTATTCAGTATTCCAAAAGTGGCCTCACCAATGTCCTGTACAGCTGCAACGTGACCTCCCAACTCCTACACTCAATGCACTGACCAATCAAGGTAAGTGTTCCAAACGCCTTCTTCGCTCCCCTGCCTACCTGCGACTCCACTTTAAAGGAACTATGCACCTACACCCCTAAGTCTCTTTGTTCGGCAACACTCCCCAGGATGCTACCATTTACTGTACAAGTCCTGCCCTGGTTTGCCTTACTAAAATGCAACACCTTACATTTATCTAAAACTCCATCTGTCACTCCTTGGTCCATTGAGCCATCTGATCAAGGTCCCATTGTACTCGGAGATAACCTCCTTCATTGTTCACTACACCACCAATTTTACAAACCATATCTCCTACATTCACATCCAAATCATTCATATAAATGACGAAAAGCATTGGACCCAGCACTGATTCTTACAGCAAATCACTGGTCACAGGCCTCCAGTCCGAAAAAACATCTTTCCACAATCATCCTCTGTCTCTTACTTTCAAGAGAATCTTGTATCCATTTGGCTCGCTCCCTGTGGATCCTATGTAATCTAACCTTACTAGCCACTCTATCATGTGGAACCTGCTCAAATGCTTTACTTAAGTCTATATTGACAAATACTGATGCAAAATACTTGTTTAGTATATCTCACCCATCTGCTGTAGTTCCACATAGAGATGGCCTTGTTGATCTTTAAAGGGCCCTATTCTCAGTTACTGTTTTGCCCTTAATGTATTTATAAAATCCCTTTGGATTCTCCTTAACCTCATTTGCCAAAGCTATCTCATTACCCTTTTTGACCTCCTGATTTCCCTCTTAAGTATACTCCTACTGTCCTTGTACTCTCCTAGGGAATCACTGGATCCCAGCTGTCTGTATCTGATAAATGTCTCCTTTTCTTCGTGAGCAGAGCCTCAATTTCTTGAGTCATCCAGTATCCCTTACACCTACCAGCCTTGCCCTTCACACTAACAGGAACATTCTGTTTCTGAACTCTTGTTATCTCATTCATAAAGACCTCCCACTTCCAAGCCAATCCCTTTACCTGCAAATATCCTCCCCAATCAACATTTGCAAGTTTCTGCATAATACTGTCAAAATTGGCCTTTGTCCAATTTAGAACTTTAACTTTTTGATCAGTTTTATCCTTTTCCATAACTATTTTAATCGTGATCACTTACTCCAAAGTGCTCCCCCACTGACACCTCAGTCACTTGCCCTGCCTTATTTCCCAACAGAAGGTCAAGTATTGCTCCTTCTCTAGTACTTACATTCATATACTGAATAAGAAAGTTAAATTCCTCTCTATCCATGGCCTTAACACTGGCTATGTTTGGAAAGTTAAAACTGCTTTCCATTTCAATCCTATCATTCTTACAGCTATCTGAGATCTCCTTACATATTTACTTCTCAATTTCCCGCTGACTATTTCAGGGCCTATAATACAATCCCAACAAGGCGATCATCCCTTTCTTATTTTTTAGTTCCACCCAAATGACTTCACTGGATGATATTCTAGGAACATCCTCCCTAATGTTTTCCCTAACCAAAAACACAACTCCCCGTCCTCTATTGCCCTCCTTTCTGTCCCTCCTATATAGCATCTTTACCCCAGAACATTAAGCTGCCATTCCTGCCCCTCCCATTTCTGTAACAGCTATGACATCCCAGTCCCATCTTCCCAACCATGCCTTAAGTTCATCTGCCTTACCCGTCAGATCTCTTACACTGAAGTAAATGCAGTTTAATTTATCAGTCTTACCTCAATCTCTTGCCAAGCTCTTGTTTGCCTTGACTATTAGACTTGCTTCCCTTATCTATTGTACTAACTTCAACTTTTTCTCTTTTTTCTCACCATTGTTTCTCTCCCCCCACCCCCACACTAGTTTAAAAGTAACACCAGCAAATTTCCTCAAGGATATTTGTCTCCTTCCAATTCAGATGGAATCTGTCTCTCTTATACATGTTATTTCTACCCTTGAAGAAACGCCAAAGTTCTAAAAATGTGAATCTCTGCCCCCTACACCAGCTCCTCAGACACGCATTCATCTGCTCTGTCCTCCTATTCCTACTCTCACTAGCACATGGCACGGTAGTCACCTGGATGATACTACCTTCAATTACCTACTTTTTAAACATCCTGCTTAATTTCCTGTATTCTTTCCGCCAAACTTCATTTCTTTCCTTACCGGTGTTGTTGGTACCAACGTGTACAATGACCTCCTGCTGGTCACTCTCCCTTTTCAGAATATTCTACACCCTCCCAGAGACATCCTTGACCCTGGCACCAGGGAGGCAACACACCATTCCTCATGTCTCGCTGACAACTGCAGACATGCCTGTCTGAGCCCCAGACTAGACTGTCCCCTATTAGAATCGATCACTTGGAACCGAACATATCCCTCATTACAGTGGAGTCAATCATGGTACCAGAAACCTGGCTGTCAATTCTATGCTCTCCTGAGAAGCCACCCCCTCTACAGTATCCAAACCGGCATTGCTGTTTGAGATGGGGATAGCCAAAGGAGTCTCATGAACTACCTGCCTACTTCTCCTTCCATTCCTAGTGGTCAACCACCTCCCTGACTGTATCTGCGGTGTTTCCACCTTCTTAAATTGATATCCTTACACCTCCTTGCTCTTGTAAACTCTTCATTGCCTCTAACTGCTGCTCCAAACGATCCATGTGATCTATTAGCATTCGTAAAACACACACTTCAGGAACACTCAAATTCTCCCTGATCTCCCACATCTGACAGGAAAAGCACATCACTGTACTATAAACCATTTCTGCCCTTTTAATAGTCTACAGACCCAGAAATTACCTAAGAACAAACACAACACACTTTGCTCAAAATGCAGCATTAGCACACTCTTATTGCTCAAAAACACTGCTCTAGGATAACTTAATACCATTTTTTAATATTAAAAGTCAATCAAGAGACAGATCACAGTGTAAACTTAAAAAAAAGCCCTCACCTTACTTACTATTAGAGATTTACAGGAAAAAAAAAAGCAGATTAAGATTTAAAAGTTTTATAAATCTTAAACATCAAACACTTAGCTGATCAGGCTCAACTATCATCCCAACTGTGACCAGGTTTAATATAAACCTCAAACCTCCTACCAACAAGTTTCAGTTTACTCCTACTCTCCACCAGCCTGTCACAGGGTTTAATCTAAAGCCTATGACTGAATGGCTTTTCCTCCTTGCCCAGGCTGCCCTGATATTGTGACATGGTCAGCGATTGGTTCAATACCTGCAATAGCACCTTGCGGATGTCAGCATCGTTGTGACTGAGAGTCAGCTGTCCCAGCAACAGCTCTGCTGTCAACCTCTGCGTTACAAACTTAGAGACTCGACTCCCATCGTATCCATTGAAGACCCCGTACAGGTAGCACTCATCCTCACTGGAGAGAGAAAGTACATTGAAATCAGATGGTGGTTTCGATAGAGTAAATGATGATAAATGACTTCCAGAGTGAGGAGTGTCAATACCGGTTTTAATATTGGCTGGACCACAGTTACATTTAGACAAAAACAAATTATTAACAACTGGAGCTGTGTATGTGGAATCTGAGAAGAGTCAGTGTTGGGGCAATTCAACAGTGATGGATGGAAGTAGTGGGGGTCACCCTCCAACCACTGACCCGCCTCCTGCTCCAACCAATTACTGCTCCATCAGTCTACTCTGTTACCAGCAAATTCATCAACTGCTATTAAGCAGCACTTACTCTGCAATACCCTGCACATCAGTATGCAGTTTTTGTCAGGGGAAAATGGTGCCTAGTGGTATTATCACTGGACTGTTAATCCAGAGACCCAGATAATGTTCTGGGAACCTAGGTTCCAATCCCACACAGCAGATGGTGGAATTTAAATTCAATAAAAAAATCTGGAGTTAAGAGTCTAATGATGAGTGATGCCCTCCATCCCGTGAATGGGTAATTAAACAAAAAAACACTCCTCACCCATGACTGCCCACAACTCCACTCTGCTATTGAAGGAGTCTTGGTGAATTGCTAAAGTGAATCTTGTAAACACTGCAGCCAATGTGTGTCAGTGGTGGAGGAAATTAATATTGAAAGTCGCGGATGGGAAACCAGTCAAGTGGTTGCTTTGTCCTAGGTGGTGTTGAGTTTCTTGACTGTTGTTGGAGCTGCACTCATCCAGGCAAGTAGGGAATATTCTATCGAACTCCTGACTTGTACATTTTAAGATTTCACACAGGCTTTGGCGAATTAAGAAGCAATTCATTGTTCATCAATGGTAATACCACTGAATATCTAGGTGTTACCCAATAAAATTGCGTATGATCATTGTTTGGCATTCCTGTGGTGTGAATGTTACTGAATGTTATGGGCATGGACTGCTTTTAGTATCTTAGGAGCTGCAAACAGTGTTAAACATTGTGTAATCATCAGTAAACATCCCTACTTCCTTAGAATGGAGGGAAGGTCATTGATATGACGCAGCTGAAAATGCTTCGGGTCTAGAACACTACCTTGTGAAACTAAGGGTTCTTGTGTTGCAATGGCAGTGTCCCTACCTCTAAGCCAGCAGGCCTGTATTCAAGTATTGCAGAGTAAGTGCTGTTTAATAGCACAGTTGATAAACTTGCTGGTACAGAGTGGACTGGCGGAGCAGTAATTAGCTGAATTGAGCTTTTCTTGCTGTTTGTGGACAGGATATACCTGGGCAAATTTCCACGTTGCTGAGTAGGTATCAGATGGCAATGACAGGGTGAGTGGGGTGAAATAGATTCCTTTGAGGAGAGGGTTGATGATCAGACATTGCACTAATTACAAATAATTGGAAAAGGGAAAATGACAAGTGTTTTCACACAATGTTTTGAAACTCATGACCTGCAAGGGTAGTGCATGCAGATTCTGTAGCGGATTCAAATTCTGTAGTAGCTCCCAAAGGACAATTCGACAGGTTATTGGAAGAGGTTTAATTTACAACGTTATGAGTTGGAACTAAACTAAACTGTTCTTTTAAAGAGCCGGAACAGGTGATGTGTCAAACATCCACTCTCTGTGCCAAGGCCCCAGGACCAGCTGCCAGAACGTTTGCCAAATGCAAATTCACAACAGGTCTGGGCTGGATGAGATTCAGCAAAGGGAGGGAATCTGGAGTTCCAGATAGAATAGGCTCACAGGGGAAAGATTCTAAATTCACATTCAGCTGCTTACCCAGTCCCCCATCCAACTGAAAAGGCAGAGAATGTCACTGATTTATATTAAAGGATAAAACTAGGTCAGATTTATTTACACCTACACAATCTTTGAATATCACCTGATGATGCCTTTGAGAATAGTGACTGAGTAAAGACTGTACAGTGCTTCTTTGGCTATTTTATTGATAGGAAATGTAGAACAGAACGCCCAAAGTCTCTGACTTTGCTGTGAAGCCCAAGTTGAAGATGTGAAGAATGCAACTGATCTGCCAATGACCAGTCAATCATCTCAATCTCTCAAGTAGTGAAGGGGAGAATAGTGTATGGCTGAAGGAGGATTTTGGAAGTAATCAATATAAATGATATGGTTGGAGCTGGTATAACAAATAGTTAAAATGTACATACAAAGGAAGTCATATGATCTTAGAATCCTTACAGTGCAGACAGAAGCCATTTTGCCAATCGAATCTGCACCGACCCTCCAAACAGCATCCCACCCAGACTCAGCCTCTCACCCTATCCCTCAGTAATCCTGCATATACCATGGCCTCGGCCTGCAAATTACTGGACACTACGGGGCAATTTAGTATTGCCAATCCATCTAACCCGCACATCTTTGGACTGTGGGATGAAACTGCAGCACCCGGCCTAAAATTCACAGACACAGGGAGAACGTGCAAACTCCACACAGATAGTTACCCAAGGCTGCAACTGAACCTGGTTACCTGGCGCTACGAGGCAACAGTGCTAACCACTGAGCCACTGTGCTGCCCCTTTTGTTATGCTTTTAAGGCCAGTCAGCCTTGCTCCACCATCCAATTAGATCACGGTTAATCTGATTATTCCACATTCCTGCCTACCCTGATGACGTTTACCCGTTATACATCAAAAATCGATTCACTTTTGCCTTAAAATATTCATAGACTCTGCTTCCATCACTTTTTGAACAACCAAAGATACACAAACCTTAGAAAAAAAACTTATGTCTTAAATAGACAACACAGTATTTTCAAAAACTGACCAGCCCACCCCCCACAGTTCGACATTCTCCCAGAAGAGGAGCATCCTTTCCACAATCCACATTCTCACTCTTTTAAACTCTGGAGTATACAAGATAACCTGCCCCAATCTTTCCTTAGATTGGATCCCCCATCAATTTCAGGTATTAGTTCAGTCAAGGCTGCAAGTGGTAGAAATCGGAAATAAAAATGCAGTATTAGAGATATTCAGCAGGTCTGGTAGCATCTGAGGATAGAGAAACTGAATTAATGTTTCAAGTCCAAAATGACTGTTCTGAAGAGTCACCTTGGACTTGAAATGTTATCGCTGTCTCTCTCCAGATGTTGCTGGAACTGCAGAGTTTCTCTAGCAGTTTGTTTGTATATTAGTTCAGTAAATCTTTCCTGAACTGCCTCAAAAGCGTTTAAATCCTTAAATAAGGTCAAAATTGTATTTAGTACTCTAGATGCGGTGTCACCAATGCCCTGTATACTTGAGGCATATCATTTGTATTCAACTCCCTTCACAATAAACAATAACATTCTATCAGCTTCCCTAAGTACTTGTTGTTTTTGCATATTTCCCTTGTGAGATTCATGCATTAGGACATCCAGGTGCCTCTTCATTTCAGATCTCTACAATCTCACATTTAGATGATTTGCTTTTTTTTATTCTTCCCGCCAAAGTTTCAAATTTTCCCCCATTATATTCCATTTGCCAGAGCTTTCTCCACTCACCTAACTTATCTCGATCCCTTTGCAACTTCCTTATGTCCTCTTCACAACTGACTTTCCAACTATCTTTGTGTGATCAGCAAATTTAGCTACCATGCATTTGGTGCCTTCATCCAAGTCACTTATAAAAATTGTAAAAGCGTTGTTCCCTGTGGCACACCACTCATTATATCTTGTCAAGTGGTAAAGCATCCACGTACGTCTACTGTTTCCTGTTAGTCAGCCAACCTTCTATCCATTCCATTATGCTACCCCTTACAACATGAAACTTTATTTTCAGCATTAGTCTTTGATGGGGCACCTTATCAAGTGTCTTCTGCAAATCTAAATGTCATACAACCACCCTTTAGCCACAGCGCATGATCATAAAATCTCCAAGAAGCATTATTTCCCATTCACAAAACCATGTTTACTCTGCCCGAGGACCTTAAACATTACAATGTGCCCTGCAGCAATGTCTGAAATAAAAGGTTCAAACATCTTCCCCATGGCAGATGTTAAGCCTGCTGGCTGTCTCCCTTTCTGAATTGTTATTTTCTAACAGAACCTTCAACAAATCTAAGAAATTTTGGAAAACTAAAACCGATCCACCAACTATCTTACTTGTCACTTTTTCAGACCAGAAGACGAAGTCCATCAATATGCGTGTACTATTTAGCTGACACTCAAGTTCGAAAAAGGATCACCTCACATACCTCCTTAACGAATTCCCTTACTCACCAAACTCTCAGCTTTACGCAGTGTTCCAGCTGTACTCTGTGACAACCGCACTCAAATCCCTCATTTATATATTTGGCAGTCAGAGGAAATACTTTGCTGATTACGGACAAAAAAAACCTTCTTGAGAAGGCACAGGGCACAGCTGATTTACTAAATAAGGACTTTACATTCACCACCATTCAAGATGATGTTGCCAATGTAGCAGTAATGGAGGAGCTAATAATGATATTAGATAAAAAAGAACTAGATCAAGAGACGGTGTTGAAAAGACATGCAGACCTCAAAGTTACAAAGTCAGCTAGTCTACATGGAATGTATCCTAGGTTACCAAAGGAAGTAAAGTGGAAAGCATGGAGACTCTGGCCACAGTTTCGAATCCAACTTTGATACAGAAGCGATGTTTAAAGTCAGAAGGGAGATGACCTTGGCTATTGCAAGGCAATTGACTCAATGTCAATGGTAGAGGAACTTTTACAAAACAGGAATCTAGTGCATAATAACTGGCATTTATAAAAATGGAGTAATAAAGGAAAGTCGGTGGGGTTTGATAAGGGCTAATCAATTCAACTAACTTGACCGAGTTCTTGCTGAATTAATCCAAAGAGTTTTTGAAGGCCGTGTGACTGGCTAGCAAAATTAAAGCTCATGGGAGCAAAGGACTGGTGGCAGCATTTGGACAAAATTGGCCAAAGAACACAGAACAGAGAGTTGTGGCGAATAGGAATGGCAGTTTTACAAACAAGGGAAGTAGTCAGCAGTGGTGTACCAGCAGTGTTAGGACCACTGCTCTTTGAGATACATTAATGACCTGGATATACACCACATCATTACAGGATCTGTGTGTGGTATGAAACTGAAACTGCAATGAGGTTGGATTGACACAGGGAGCATCATGAGGACAGTGCTAGAAATAAAACTCTTCAGTTATACAGAAGTTGCTATGTTCAGACACTAGCAAACACATGGTCTAAGGAAGAGATTTGAAGGAGTGGTTTAAATAGCAAGCTAAACCTTCTATGAAGGAGGTATTCTTCATGATGGTCATGTTCCAAGTTCAGCCACAAAACCCGCTCGTGCAGTGTTATTGCCCTACTGCTTGTTTAACATCTAAATTTGGAAGAGCATGTATTTCCTCCAATTAAATGTTTGCCAAGACAAAAGCTATTGTCTTCAGTTCCCACCCAAATTCCCCTCCTTCGCAACAGATTCCAGCTGACCTCTGCAGTTGTGTTGGAACTGAACCAGATTTCACAATCTCAATGTCATAGCCAACTCTGAGATGATCTTCTAATCATATTTAAGGGGAGGCAATGGCCTAATGCTATTATTGCTGGACTGTTAATCCAGAGACCTAGGAAATGTCCTGGGGACCGGGATTCGAATCCTGGCATGGTTAGCTGGTAGAACTTAAATTAAATAAAAATCTGGAATTAAGAATCTAATGATGACCACAAATCCATTGTTGGTTGTCAGGGAAAACCCATATGGTTCATTAATGCCCTTTAGGGAAGGAAACTGCCATCCTTACCGACACGTGACTCCAGCAATGTGGCTGACTCTTAACTGCCCTGTGGACCGTTAGAGATGGGCAACAAATGCTGGCTTAGCTGGTGATGCCCTCATCCCATGAATGAATTAAAAAAAATACAAATGCTGACACCCAATCCTGCAATCTTGCACTTGGCTCTTACCTGCAGCCCTCATTCATGGCTCTAACACCTTCAATCTCGGTCATTCCAAACTTTCACCGACTGGCATGGTGGCTCAGTGGTTAGCACTACTGCCTCACAGCGCCAGGGACCTGGGTTCGATTCCGCTCTCGGGCGACTGTCTGTGTGGAGTTTGCACATTCTCCCCGTGTCTGCGTGGGTTTCCTCCAGGTGCTCCGGTTTCCTCCCACAGTCCAAAGTTGTGCAGGCGAGGTGGATTGGCCATGCTAAGTTGCCCCATAGTGTTCAGGGATGTGTAGATTAGGTGGGTTATAGGGGGATGGGTCTGGGTGGGATGCTGTGAGGGTCGGTCTGCACTTGTGGGCCGAAGGGCCTGTTTCCACACTGTAGGGATTCTATGATCTATGGCTGCACACTTCTGCTACCTGGATTCGAGCTCACAATCTTTTCCATTCATCCACCATTGACTCTCAGGCTAGCAACACCTAAATGTTAAAATTCTCACCCTTATGTTTAAATCCCTCTCTAGTCTCAGAACTCCAAAATCTCTACAAACTCAAGGAACATAACTGTCTGTAAGTTTTGCATGCTGCCAGTTCTGGTCTCTTACCCACCAACTCCACTGACGCTATCAATGGCAGCTATGTCTTCAGTCACCTAGATCACAAGTTCGAATTCCCCCTTTAGAAACTCTTACCTCCCTAACAAACATTTTAGCAGTCTTCAAATTTCATACAATGGCTTACTATCATTTGTTTTTGTTCTTTCACAGGGTGCAGATATCTCTGGCTAGAACAACATTTAAGCTGAGCTGCTTTCTTCAACTGTTGCAGGAAGACTATCAATGCTATTAGCGAGGGAATTGACCCAGTGGCACTGAAGCAATGGAAAGATGCTTCCAAAATCAGGGTGGTGAGTGGCTTGGAATGCAACTTACAAGAGGTGGTGTTCCCATGTCCTTCTGGATGGTAGTGGTTGTGGTGTGAAAGGTGCTGTCTGAGGAGCAATGAGTTCTTGCAATGCCTTTTGCAAATGGTACAGACTGCAGCCACTGTGCATCAATAGTGGAGGCAGTAAATGTTAAAGGTGGTGGGTGGGGTGCCACTCAACCAGGCTGCTTTCTCCTGGATGGTGTCAAGCTTCTTGAGTATTGTTGGAGCTACACTCATCCAAGCAAGTGGGAAGTATTCCATCACACTCCTGGATGGGTAATCTGGACAGGCTTTGGGGAAACAGGAGGCAAGTTACATGCCATGGAATTCCTAGTGTCTGACATGCTGTTGTAGCCAGAGCATTTACATGACTTGTCCGGATCAGCTTCTGGTAACCCCAGCCTGTTGGTAGTGGGACTTCATTGATGGTAATACCATTGAATATCAGAGTTAGATTCCGTCTTGTGGAGATGGTCATTGCTTGACATGTATATGGCGTGAATGTTACTTGCTATTTATCAATTGAAGTGTGGCTATTATCCCGGTCATGCTGCATTTGGACATGGACTGCTTCGGTATCTGATGAATGAACGATGCTGACCATTGTATAATCATCAGTGATCATTTTTTACCTTATGATGGAGGGAAGGTCATTGATGAAGTAGCTGAAGATGGTTGGGCCTATGATACTACCATGAGAAACTCACGCAGAGATGTTCTGGAGCTGAAATGGCTGACCTCAAGCTACCACAACCACCTTCCTACCTGCCAGATATCACTCCAAACAGAGAAGTGTTTTACTCCTGATTCCTATTGACTCCAGTTTTGCTAGGGTGCCTTGATGCTACACTTGATCAAATGTGGCCTTGATGTCATGGGCAATCACTCTCACCTTTGGAATTCAGCTCTTTTGTCCACACCTGCACCCAGGTTGTAATGAGGTTGGGAACTGAGGAGTCCCAGTTGGAATCCAAACTGGACACCAATGAGCAGTTTGTTGCTGAGCAAATGCTGTTGGATAGGACTGTTGAAGACACCTTCCATCACTTTGCTAACAAGTAGACTAATGGAGTGATAATAAACAACTTCCTCAGGACTGTATACTGCTGTGCTGCAACCTCTGCCTTGTCCATCCTGACATTGTAACAATACATAACCAGATAGGGTAATGATAGTATCTGAGACATTTGCTGTAAGGTATTTTCTATGAGAATAACTATGTCAGGCTGTTAGTTGAGTGATTTGTGGGATAAGCTCTCCCAATTTTGATACAAGCCCCTAGGTATTAGTGAGGTGGACTTTGCAGGGTCAATAGGGCTGAGTTAATTCCAAAATAGAACTGTGGGCGCTGAAAAATCTGAAACAAAATAGAAACTGCTGGGAAAGCTCGGCAGATCTGGCAACATCTGTGGCGACAGAAACAGAGTTAATGATTTGAGTCTGTTATGACGCTTCTGAAATACATCAGCCTGGGCAGTGTGAATATCACTGCCCACTGCCCTTTCTCATGCTCCAGTGAAGCAGGTAATGTGTGTATTCAGATGGTGCAACATGGTTGTCACAGGGGTAACGAGCAGAGGGAGAGGGACATCAATAAGTTGTAAAGCGTGCCCAAGTTACTGCGACATGACGGTAAGGTGCAAGAGTAACTTACCGAAATCGCAGCCAACCATCCTCCAAAGTGTGGCCTTCAGAGCTGCTGCCGTCCACCTGGTAGACACGGTTTGTGCCATAACCAATTCCTGACAGTTGACAGACGGTCAGATCGTCCGTCCAACTCGGCTGCTCCTGAACAGGAAGGAAACAAAGCAGCAAGCCGTCAGCGGGGGGAAAAAAACAACCCGGAGAGCTGCGACCTCCCAACAGAGTGAACCCTTCCTCCTTGCTTTACACCTCACCTCCACCCCCCCTCAGTCGTTCACTCTGAATCCCCTTATCTCTCTATCACAAACACCCCCAGCGCCCCAACACTGTCCACTACCCCTCTCTCTGTCTGTCACTCTCTGCTCCCTCCCCTCTTAGCACCCACACTTTCTGCATGTCCCCCTCACTCTTATTATTCTCTCTCTTCCCCCCCATGCCCCACATACACAATTTCTCACATTTTGGAGCCGTTTTCTCTGAGCGGCCATGACACCGGAAGTACATCACCGGAAATGCCCACCCTCAGGGCAGGGTGAGGGGTCAGCAAGGGGGGACAGTGTAGGACAGGAATGTTTTTGTTGTTCATTCACAGGATGAGGGCCAGGCCAGTATTTATTGCCCATCCCTAATTACCCCCAGAGGGTAGTTTAGCGTCAACCACATTGCTGTGGGTCTGGAGTCATGTGTTTCCTTCCATAAAGGGCGTTAGGGAACACCATGGGTTTTTTTCCTGACAACTGACAATTGTTTCATAGTCATCAGATTCTTAATTCAAGATATGTTTATTGAATTCTAATTCCACCATCTACCGTGGTGCGATTCGAACTCAGAACGTTATCTGGGTCTCTGGATTAACAGTCTAGTGATAGTGCCAATGATAATGGCACTAGGCCATTGCCTCCCCAAAATGTGGGTGAGGGTGATGGTGGAAGGGGCAGTGTGGATGTGGTCAAGCAGAGCAGGTTGGGGTAGTGGGGGATCAGGGGAAAGTGGGGGATCAGGGGAATGCGGGGGAGGGGGTGGAGATAATAGGAGCAGGGAAGGAGGCTGGAATTGGGGAGGGTGGGGAGAGGAGAACGGGTGTGGTGGTACTGGAAAGGGGAGGGTGAAGACGGGAGGTAAGAGGTTCTCTGGGGGGAGTGAGAGGGGTGGGCAGGCGGAGGAGGGTGGAGTGAGGGGGAGATGGTGGGGGTGGAGTGAGGGGGAAATGGTGGGGGTGGAGTGGGGAGGGGGCAATTGAGAGGTGTTGGGGAGAGGGAGTGAGGGGAGGGGGTTGGTGAGGCGGTGATGGAGGTGGAGAGGGAGTGGTGGGGTGAGTGGTAGGGGAGGGGGTTGGGGAGATGGAATTGTGGAGGGGGAGATTGAGTGGGGGGATTGAGTGGGAAGAAGGGGGGGAGGGAGGTTCGAGTGGGGACAAAGGGGAATTGGGGAGAGGGAATGGGGAGTTCGGGGAGAGAGAATGAGGATGGGGTGGGAAGGGGGGATGAGGAGAGTTGGAGGGGTGTGGCAGGGATGATTGGGGAGGGGGAGGGTTGGAATGGGGATGGGAGAGGTACAACAGGGAGATTGGGGAATGCAGAGTGGAGGGAAGAATAGGGTAGGAAGGGAAGGGGAGAATGGGGTGGGGATGTAGTGGTAGAATAGGGAGGGGGAATGGGGAAGAGGGGAAGAGGGGAGGGGGGAATGGGGAAGAGGGGAAGAGGGGAGGGGGGATTGGGGAGAGGGAGGGAAGATGGGATGGAGGGGGCAAGATGGATCAGGAGAGGGGAGGAGCATGGTGAAGGGGGAGGAGAATGGGAGGATGAGAGAATGGGGAGAGAATGGGGAGAGAATGGGGAGGGGAGGGGAGGGGAGGGGTGAGAGGGGGAAAATGGGGAGGTGAAGATTTTGGGGAAGAGGGAATGGGAACAGGGAGGGAAATTGTAAGTGCGGGAGTTTGAGAGCAGAGTGTGGGGAGAGGGATGTGGAGGGGAGAGAGAAGGATGGCAGTTGGAGAGGAAGGGGAAAGTGAGGAGGGGATTAGGGGTTAGTGGAAGTGAGAAGGAGTGGGAGGGGTGAGTGGTGGAAAGGGAGGGGACTGGGGAGAGGGAGGTGGAGGGGCAATGGGAGAGTAGGTGGGTAAAATGGGGAGAGGGCTGGGGGAAATGTGGAGTGGGGAAGGTAAGTGGGAAATGTGGGGGTGGAGTGGGGGAATGGGGAGAGGGAATATGGGAGAAGGAATGGAGAAGAGGGAAGGAATAGTGGAGATGGAGATGTGAGATGGAGAGATGAATGGGGAGAGAGGGGGTAATGGAAAGGGGGAGGTGGAACAGGGAGGAGTGGAGGGGGGGTCAGGACCTGCTACCTCCCCCACCCCTCAGTGGACCTGTCCTGGCATTTGGTACTGGGGCTTGGGGCTGAAGGGCTCCAGAGTAGATGGTAGGAAAGTGATTGTTCATTTTATTACAAAAGGATGGTTTTGTTGTCAGCAATGCTCATTAATGAATGTGATTGTCTAGCTAGAATATTCTGTGTTATTGATTATGGGTTTTGTGGGTTCTTGTGTGGCTGATGAGCCCAGTCCTGGAGTCACATCCTCAACCACATATTTTCAGGTTTGAGATCATTCATTTGGCTGGTTCCTTTTCCACAATTTCTGTTGCTGATGGGTGTTCTTGAAGAAATATGTCCCTTCATACAGGCGTTTCCTCCACGTTGATTTCTTCTGAAGGAAGTTCTCTCATGTGTTGACATGTATTTTGTATTTCTTGAGATAAGCCTTCAGGGAGTCTCTGAAACAGTTCCTTTGTCCTCCTCTTGGTCGAGTGCCTGTCATGAGCTGGGCAAAAGATAATTTGTTTTAACAGTCATAACTCAGGCATCCTAAGCATGTGGCAGCCCAGCGGAGTTAGTTTTGGATGACCATGGCCTCGATGCTGGTGCTATTAGCTGCTTCAAGACACTGATGTTAGTATGTCTGTCTTCCCTGCGATGTGGAGAATCCATCTCAAACAACATTGATGGTGCTTCTCAAGGGTCTTGAGATGGATTCTGTAGTCCGAGTTTCAAAGTCATGTAGAAAAGTTGGAAGGACGACTGACTTAGACACCAAGGATTTTGGTATCTGTGCAGATGTCAAAGACTATTGTCCTTAGGCGTGCAACGGCGGTGCTCGCAGATTGGATGCAATCCAAAAGAAAAGTTTAGATAGGATACATTAGCTAAATAGGTAGAAGTGTTTGACCAGTGACAGTTGATGATGGTTGACTTATATTCCAGAGGATAAAGGGATGGTTGTCACAGTTTTGTGTCATGGCAGCACACTGCTCTCTAGCCAAAGTATTTGGAACCTCTTGACCTGGTGATATCCCCTTATCCATCTTTCAGCAGAAGGTGGCTGCAAGACCTGCACAACCCCTTGTCTCTGGGCAATTGTTAATATATTTCATCTCTTGGGGCTAGAGGTCTAGCTGTGTTAATCACTTATTCAAACTTTTCTGATCAATGAATAGAGGGCAGAAACCCTAGATGTCAAGATAGTCACCTTGCCCTTGTCCATCGCTTTAGCTCAAGGTCACATTTTGCTTTATCTCATGCTGAGGGTCATTTGTTGGCCCTTACCAGATACTGGGACAGTGAAGAAGGTACAAGGTGTTATCCAATTGAATTAGGAATGTAACCTGTGTTCCTGAGTAAGGAACGAGTGTGATATTACTCAGGACTCTTCATGTGTTTTATTTACAGAGAAAGAAAGTAGTTTCCCTGTCAAGGTGGTCTTAAAATGTGCCTGCCAATGCCTTTAGAATTTTATACTTATTCTGAACAATACTATTTCATAAAGGATCCATTTTGTACAGGCTTGAGGCC
This sequence comes from Rhincodon typus, assembly GCF_021869965.1. Taxonomy (NCBI): domain Eukaryota; kingdom Metazoa; phylum Chordata; class Chondrichthyes; order Orectolobiformes; family Rhincodontidae; genus Rhincodon; species Rhincodon typus. Next base: position 1,254,439 of record NC_063368.1, on the reverse strand, counting down.
AGTGAGCAAAGTGTTCAGGTTGGTGTAGGGTCCTTATTTATTCTGATTTCAGTTTATGAACTGTTGGTAAAAGGGTTTAATTTAAACACAGCTGTCTGAATTCCCTCAGAGAATCTCTAAATCTTTTTCTGAAGTTAAAGTGTCTCATTAAGGAATTTCGGACAATCTGCTTTAATGGGCTGACAGAAGGTGTGAAATCAGGGTCCATGGCAGTGGAGAGGATTTGGGTTTGGAGACTTAGCTCAGGCTTAAATAAGCAGCTGAGGATCTAACAGTTTAGCATGAGGCAGTGGGATTGATGAAGAGATTGGATTTCCCAATGTTTCACTGGATGTATCACAACTAATCTGAGGCTGGATGTAGAATTATCAGGCAGGGAGGCAGTGAAGGGTTCAAAAGGAATAGGAGGGAAGCTGGTGGAGGAGCAGGTCAATGAGGAAGAGGATGAGAACAATGATAGATTCTTGAGGCCAGGCAGAAAATCTCCTTTGCTAAATGCTTTAGCTCTGATTGGATAGGAAAAAGGATCAGGCAAGGGAATCCTTCAGGCTGGACAGAGGAGAGAGGCATTGTAAGGGGTGAAAAACCATGTGATAATTAAGGATAATACAGAAAGATGATGCGGTATGGTCACAGTCACTTTTCTGTTTGTTGTGATTTTGCTTAGGGCTGTATCTGTGGAACTTGGATAGGGAACTAGTGGAAACCTGGGCACTGGTGCATGAGGTACCTGGTATGAGGTCAGTGGAGTTGGGTTTGTAGTTTGAACAGATCGAAGAAGCTTTTTTCTAATGGGCATGATGCCAACAGCTTTGAATGAAAGGCTGACAATACTTCGTGAAGAAAATTATTAGGTTATTAGCTAAAGTGGGCATCACAATGGGAAATTGGCTGGTCAACAGTTTGGTGGGAATGGGGTCAGGGAACTGGAAATAGGCCTCATGGACATGATCGGCTTGGAGAAGGCTTCACGGGAGATAAAAGGGAAACTGAGAAAAATGCAGGGTCATTGAGAAGTTATGGAGCATGTAGAGGATGGTAACCAGTGACTACTGGAGTTCTGTAGGGGTCAGTGTTTGGACCATAACTAGTCAAGTTATACATTAACAATCTGGTAAAGGAACGGAGAATGTTGTTATTTGCTGATAACATAAAGATAGGTGGAGAAGATAGTGTTGAGGAGGCAGGGAGGTTGCAGAAGGATTTGGATAAGCTAGGAGAATGAGCAAAGAAGTGGCAGATAGAATAAAATGTGGGAAATTGTGGAGTTATGCACTTTGGTAGAGAGAATACAGGTATAGACTATTTTCTAAATGGAGAAAGGCTTTGGAAATCTGAAGATCAAAGGAACTTCGGAATCCTCGTTCAGGATTCTCTTAAGGTAAACATGCAGGTTCAGTTGGCAGCTAAGAAGGCAAATGCAATATTGGCATTCATTTCAAGAAGTCTAGAATACAATTGCGGAGGCTGTATAAGGCTCTTGTCAATCCGCATTTGAAATGTTGTGAGCAATTTTTGGCCCACGCCTAAAGAAGGATGTGCTGGCGTTGAAGAGGGTCTAGAGGAGGTTTATGAGAAATGATTCCAGGCTTGAAGGACTTGTCATATGAGTAGTGTTTGAGGACTCTGGATTTGTACTCAATGGAGTCAGCTGACCAGTCCATTGATATCCTCTTGCAGATTACAGCTATTCTTCTCAGTATTTACCACCTGACTAATTTTAGTGTCATTCGTGAACTTCTTGATCATACCCCATACATTTAAGTCCAAATCATTAATGTACACCACAAACAGCAAGGGCCTTAGCACTGAACCCTGTGGAACTACACTGGAAACAGACTTCCAGTCACAGAAACATCCCACCCTATCATCCTCTGCTTCTTGCCTCTCAGTCGATTTTGGATCCAATGTGCTCTTACTTCACGACAACTCTGCCATGAGGAACGTTATCAAAAGCCTTTCTGAAGTCCATGTAGACCAAATCAAATGCATAACTCTCATCAACACTCCTCGTTACTTGCTGTAAAAATTCAATCAAATTTGTCAAAAATGATATTCCATTATCAAATCCATGCAGACTATCTCTGATTAATCCATATCTCTCCAAGTGCAGATAGGGTTAGGGTTCTGTCCTGCAGAATTCTTTCTTATAACTACCCCACCACTTGAAGTTAGACTGACTGACCTGTAATTTTCTGGTCTGTCCTTTTTTTTTAATAATGGGACAATGTTAGCAGTCCTCTGTTCTTCTGGCATATCACCCGTGGCCAGAGACCATTTGAAAATTACTGCCCGGGCTCTTAATATCTCCTTCTTGCCTCCCTCAACAGCCTGAGATCCATCTCATCTAGACCTGTAGATTTATCCACTTATAAAGCAGCTAATCCCACTAGTACTCCTCGCTATATTAATTTCTTCTAATATTTCAGAGGTCCTACACCTTGATGTTGAGACCTGTGACATTCTTTTCCTCTGGGAAGGCCGACACAAAGTATTTATTGAGGACTGTGCCTAGGTCTTCTGTGCCCACACACGGATTACCTTTAGCCCCTAACAGGTCTCTTTCCCTAGTTATTCTCTTGCTCTTCAAAAATTTGAGAAACCACTTTGGGTTTTCCTTTATTCTACCCACCAATATTTTCTCATGCACTCACTTTGCATTTTCTTTATAAGGTTCCCCTCTGCACTTTTAATACTTGTCCAGGGACTCCATCATATTGAGCCCTTGGTATCTGCCACAATCTCTTGTTTTCTTAATCCTAACCTTTATATCCCCTGACGTCCGGGGTTGTCCAGTCTTAGACCCACCCTTTGTCTTTATGGGCATATGTCTGTCCGACGTCTGCTATTTCTCTTTGAATGCCTCCCAATGCTCTGACACAATTTTATCTGCAAATAGCTGCTCCCAGTTCATTTGGACTAAATTTCAATTTTGTAAAATTAGCATTTCCCTGGCTCAATCTTATCTCTTTTCATAACTATCCTTAAATCGAACTGGATTATGATTGCTATCTCCAAAATTATTGATATACATTCCACCTGCCTTGGCTCAATTTTGAATATTAGGTTTGTAACCTTCCCCTCCCTTGTTGGGGTTTCCACATACTGGCTAAAAAAGTTCTTGTGGATACAGTTTAGGAATTCTGCCCTAACCTTGCATGGTATATCAATCCCAGTAAATATCTGGGTATTTAAAATTCCATACTGTCACTGCCCCATTATTCTCACACTTCTCTAAAAGTTGATTGCATATTTGATCCTCTATCTTTCCCCAACTGTGTCTGTGCATGGCATGGGCTGTGTTGGCGACAGGGCATGTTGGGACGAGGCCAGGTTGGGGACAGGGGCATATTGAGGATGGGGACGGGACCGTGTTTGAGACGGCATTGTGTTGGGGATGGGGTCATGTTGGGGTTGGGGCATGTTTGAAATGTTACTGAAGTATGGTGTGCTAGGAAGGGTATCATTGCTTCTCTTGTTTCTTTATGGGACTTTGTTTGTAAATACTGTATTGTGCCTTCTCAGTGTTCTCAATGGAACATTTATTTGGAATCAGCAATGGTGCAGAGTTAGAGACCAGGCTTCGTGTACATCTCCAGTTTTTCTTGGCAACTGTGAGAATGACCAGGGTCCAGGTGTCAGAGTGCTTCAAGTGAGTCCTTTGTAGAGGCACACATCATTGGGGTCTGGAAAACAAGTGAAAATGTAAGTAGCTAGCTCCACATTTCCCACACTTCAACCAGTTCTCCATAGATTCAATAGCAGCCCGCCCCCTTACATCTACCACTTGCAATCCTCTTGCTCCTCTCCAGCTTTATAGCTCAGTCCACCCAGGACACATCCCGCGACCCTCACAGTAACATCCTGATACATTCCACACCCCTCACTATAACACTGTGATATACCCCACATGACTTACTGTAACACACTGATATATCCCATATCCCTCACTGTAACGCATTGATATATCCCATATCCCTCACTGTAACACACTGATATCTCCCACACTCCTAACTGTAACACACTGAAATGCACCACACCCCTCTCTGTAACACTGATACACCCAATTGTTCTCGCTGTAACATTTTGATGTACCTCACAACTCTCACTGTAACTCTGATATACCTTGCAACTCTCACTGTAATACTGTGCTATACTCCAAACACTTCTCTAAGACTTTGATATACCGCACACCCCTCACTGTAATGCTCCTCAAACCTCATTGTAATCCTCTATATAACCCACACTCCTCTTTGTAATTGATGAAAAAACACCACACCCCTCACTGTAATACTCATATTTCCCATATCCCTCATCTAACACTGATATACCCCATACACCTCATGGTTATACTCTGATATACCTCACATCCCTTATTGTAATACTCTGTTATACCCCACACCCCTCACTCTAACATTCCCCATACTGCTGACTGTAACATCCTGATATATCTGACACCTCTCACTATAACACCATGATATGTCCTCACAACCTTCACTGTAGCCTCCTTATATTCCCCATAGCCTTCCCTGTAACACTGTGATGTACACCACACCCTCACTGCAATACAATGACATAACCCACTCCCATCACTGAAACATCCTGATATACCCCCCACCCCTCACTGCAACATACTGATATACCCCACACCCTTCGCTGTAACACTGTTACAACCACACACCCCTGACTGTAATATTCTGTTATACCTCACACACCTTACTGTAACATGGTTAAATAGACCTTGCAACTCATTGTAATACTCTGATGCACCCCACACATCTCTATGTAAAACATGGACAAACCCCACACCCTCACCATAACACATTGATATACCATACACCCTTCACTAAAAGGATCTGATATACCCCTCAAAACCCAATTATAATACTCTATAAACCCCACACATCTCTGTGTAAAGCATGGATAAACCTCACACTCCTCACCATAACACTCTGATATACCCCACACCCCTCACTGTAACACTCTGATATACCCCACTCCACTCACTGGGACGCACTAATATATCCCATTCCACTCACTGGAAGACACTGATATAGCCCTCAGCCTCACTAATGTACTGGTATACCCCTCACCCCGCATTATAACATCCTATTATACTCCACACCCCTCAGTGTAACTCCCGAGATACCCCATACCCCTCAGTGTAACATCTCAATATACTTTATATCCCTAACTTTAACACTGATATATCCCACATCCCTCACTGTAACACTGATATGCCTCACACCCTTCACTGTAACCCTCTGATATATCCTGCACGCCTCACTGTATCATTCTGATATATCCCACTTCACTCACTGGAACATACTGAGCTATTGCACTCAACTCACCAGAACACACTGATTTTTATTTATTCATTTTGTAGGATGTGGGTGTCACTGGCTGGCCAGCATTTATTGCCTGCCCCTGGTTGCCTTTGAGAAAGTGGTGGTGAGCTGCCTTCTTGAAACGCTGCAGTCCACCTGCTGTGGGTTGACCCACAATGCCATCAGGGAGGGAATCCCAGGATTTTGACCCAGCAACAGTGAAGAAATGGCGATATATTTCCAAGTCAGGATGGTGAACAACTTAGAGGAAAACTTGAAGGTGATGGTATTCCCATATGTCTGCCGCCCTTGTCCTTCTACCTGGAAGTGATCGTGGGTTTGGAAGGTGCTGTCTGAAGATCTTTGATGAGTTTCTGCAAGAGCATCTTGTAGATAGGACACACTGCTGTTACTAATAGTCGGTGGTGGAGGGAGTGGATGCTGGTGGATATGGTGCCAATCAAGCGGGCTGCTTTGTCCTGGATGGCGTCAAGCTTCTTGAGTGTTGTTGGGGCTGCACTCATCCAGGCAAGCGGGGAGTATTCCATCATCCTCCTGACTTGTGCCTTATAGATGGTGGACAGGCTTTGGGGAGTCAGGAGATGAGTTCATCGCCGCAGTATTCCCAGCTTCTGGCCTGCTCTTGTAGCCACTCTGTTAATGTGGTGAGTCTAGTTGAGTTTCTGATCAATGATAACTCCCAGGATGTTGATAGTGGGGGATTCAGTGATGGTAACATCATTGAGTGTCGAGGGGCGGTGGTTAGATTGTCTCTTATTGGTGATGGTCATAGCCTGGCATTTGTGTGGCAAGAATGTTACTTGCCACTTGTCAGCCCCAGATATACCCCAAAGCCTCACTGTGACATCCTGATATACTCCACACCCCTCACGGTAACATTCTGAAATACTCCATGCCCCTCACTGTAACTCCGAGATACCCTATACTCTTCAATGTAACATCCCGATATATCATACATCCCTAACTTCTAACACTCCAATTTGTTCCACGTCTCTCATTGTAACACTCTGATATACCCCACAGCCCTCATTGTAACATACTGATATACCCCACACTCCTCAGTGTAACCCTCCGATATATCCAATACCCCTCACTGTAACACTCTGATATACCCTACTCCACTCACTGCAACACACTGATTTATCTCACTCTGTGCACTGGAACACGCTGATATATGTCAGTCTACACACTGGAACACTCTGATATACCCCACTCCACTCACCAGAACACTCTGATATACCCCATAGCCTCGCTGTAACATTCTGATATAGTCCACATCTTTCACTGTAATATCCTGATATACTCCACATCCCTCACTGTAACTCTTGAGATACCCCACAGTCTTCGCTGTAACACCGTGATGGACAGCACACCCTCATTCTAATACAATGATATAACGTACTCACGTCACTGCAACACACCGATATACCCCACACCCCCCAGTGTAACACATTGATATACTCCATGTCCCTCATTGTAACACTCTGATATACCCCACTCCACTCACCGGAACTCACTGATATACCCCACACCCCTCACTGTAACATCCTGATATACTCCACACCATCACTGTAACTCCTGAAATACCCCATACGCCTCAATGTAACATCCTGACATCCCTAACTTTTAACACTTTGATATACCCCTTACTGTAATACTCAGGTATGCCTCACACTGCTCATTGTAATATTCTGTTATACCCCGTACCCCTCACTCTAACACACTGATATACCCCATACACCTCACTGTAACACTGATATAACTCACACCCCTCACTGTAACACTTTGATATGCCTCACACCCTTCACTCGAACATACATATTCCACATTCCTCACTATAGCATCCTGATGTGCCCCACACCTCTCACTGTAACAGTCTGATATACCCCATAGCCCTCACTGTAACATCCTGATATACCCCACACCCCTCACTGTAAGGCTCTGATATATCCCGCACACCTTACTGAAACACTGTGATATACCCCACACTGAATATATTCCACATCCCTCACTTTAACATAGTGAGGTGTATGGGTTATATCACTGTAACTCTGATATACCTCACACCCCTCCTTATAAAACTCTATTATACCCCATACCCCTCACTCTAACACACTGATATACCCCATACACCTTGCTGTAACACCCTGATATACCTCACACCCCTCACTGTAACACTGATATAACTCACACCCCTTACTATAACACTCTGATATGCCCCACACCACTCCTTTAACATGCTGATGTACCCCACAACCGTTATATTTACCATGATATTCCCCACACTGCTGACTGTAACATCCTGATATACCCAACACCTGTCACTGTAAGTCATTTATACCCTCCACATCTCTCATTTTAAGACCATGATATATCCCCACAACCTTCACTGCAGCATTCTTAAACTCCCTACAGCCTTCGCTGTAACACTATGATGTACACTACACCCTCACTCTAATACAATGATATAACCCACTCCTATCACTGCAACACACTGATATACCCCCACCCCCTACTGTAACACATTGATATATTCCACATCCCTCATTGTAACACTCTGATATACCCCACACCCCTCACTGTAACATCCTGATATACTCCATACCATCACTGTAACTCCTGAGATACTCCATACGCCTCAATGTAACATCCCAATATACTGTACATCTCTAACATTAACACTCTGATATATCCTACACCCCTAACTATAACATCCTGATATACCCTACGCCTCTCACTGTAACAGTGTAATATATCCTGCACCCCTTGCTATAACATTCTGATATACCCCACCCCATTCACTAGAACACATTGATATATCCCACTCCACTCACTGGAACATACTGTGATATTGCAATCAACTCAACAGAACACGCTGATATTTATTTTTTCATTTTGTAGGATGTGGGTGTCACTGGCTGGCCAGCATTTATTGCCTGCCCTTAGTTCCCCCTTGAGAAGTTGGTGTTGAACTCTCTTCTTGAACCGCTGCAGTCCACCTGCTGTGGGTTGACCCAAAATGCTATTAGGGAGGGAATTCCAGGATTTTGACCCAGCAACAGTGAAGGAATGGCAATATATTTCCAAATTAGGATGGTGAATAGCTTAGAGGGGAACTTGAGGTGATGGTGTTCCTATATATCTGCTGCCCTTGTCCTTCTAGATTCAAGTGGTCGTGGGTTTGGAAGGTGCTGCCGAAGGATCTTTGGTTTATTTCTGCAAGAGCATTTTGTAGATAGGACACACTGCTACTGACCGTGGGTGGTGGAGGGAGTGGATGCTCGTGGATACACTGCCAATCAAATGGGCTGCTTTGTCCTAGATGGCATCAATCTTCTTGAGCATTGTTGGGGCTGCACTCATCCAGGGAAGTGGAGAGTATTCCATCACACTCCTGACTTGTGTCTTGTTGATGGTGGACAGGCTTTCGGGATTCAGGAGATGAGTTACTCGCTGCAGTATTCCTAGCCTCTGACCTGCTCTTGTAGCCACTGCATTTATGTGGTGAATCCAGCTGAGTTTCTGATCAATGATAACTCCCAGGATGTTGATAGTGGGGAATTCAGTGGTGGTAACACCATTGAATGTCAAGGGGCAGTGGTTAGATTGTCTCTTATTGGTGAAGGTGATAGCCTGGCATTTGTGTGGCGCAAATGTTACTTGCCGCTTGTCAGCCCCAACTATATCCCAAAGCCTTACTGAGATATCCTGGTATGCTCCACACCTCTCATTGAAACATCCTGATGTATCCCACACCCCTCACTGTAACAGTCTAATATACTCCACATCTTTCACTGTGACACAAAGGTATACCTCAAATCCCTCACTTTAGCACACTGATATACTCCACAGCCCTCACTGTAACACTGTGATATAACCCACACTCATCTCAGTAACATCCTGATATACCCCACACCTCTCTCGTACCACATTGCACTGCGTAACATTGAAACAGCTCACAGCACTCAGTGTCATGCTTGCTTCACACACACGTGCATACAGACACACACAGACATTGTCCTCTTGCCCCTCAGTATAATTGTCACCACAATACAAATGCAGCATTGATCTCTGACCCTTCAAAATTAAGTCCAATGTAATATTTCCTGCACCATGTAACGTTAAATCCTTCTGTTTGTCATAATACTTTTCCAGTAAGTTGCTTGTCCATGTTCTTGCTGTACTCACTGTGATGGGTCATGGAACCTGGCCTGCTATTTGACGCTGCTGTGACAGCTACTGTATCCTGTAAGTAAGTAGAAATGAATTTGGAATCATAGAAATGATACAGCACAGAAGGATGCCATTTGACCCTACTTGCCCATGCCAACCCAAAGACGCACAAATGCTCTTTCTAATCCCATCTTCCTGCACACAGCCCATAGCCGTGCAGTTTATAGCACTTAAAGTGCAGATCCAGATACCTTTAAAATGATTTTAGGGTCTCTGTCGCCACCACCAACTGGGCAGTGAATGCAAGACACCCATCACTCTCTGCATAAAAAGCTTTTCTCCACATCCCCTCTAATCCTTGTGCCACCTAGCTTGAATCTATGACCCCTGTTTTTTGAACTCTCTGCCAAGGGAAACAGGTTTCTTCTATCTATCTCTACCCTTCACAATTTTGCATACCTCAACCATGTCACCTCTCAACCTTCTCCATTCCAAGGATAACACCCCAACCTTTCCAATTACTTCATAGCTACATTTCTTCGGCTCTGGCAATATTTTCTGTTTTTATGTTTTGGGCACCCGGGTTTGAATCCCACCACAGCAGATAATTGATTTTGAATTTAATAAAACAAAAACTGGAATCAAAAATCTAATATCCATGAAAGCATTGTTGATTGTGGTAAAAACCCACTTGGTTCACTCATGTTCCTTGGGGAAAGAAAACTGTCATCCTTGCCTGGTCTGACCTACGTGTGAGTCCAGACCCAGAGCAATGTACTTGACTTTTACCTGCCCTCTGAAATGGCCAAGCAAGGAAGTTGGTTGAACAGCAGCTAGGGATGGGTAACAAATTCTCAGCCAAGGGTGGCATGGTGGCTCAGTGGTTAGCACTGCTGCCTCACAGCGCCAGGGACCCAGGTTCAATTCCACCCTTGGGTGACTGTCTGAGTGGGGTTTGCATGTTCTTCTCGTGTCTGCGTGGGTTTCCTCTGGGTGCTCCGGTTTCCTCCCACAGTCCAAAGATGTGCAGGCTAGATGGATTGGACAAGGTAAATTTGCCCATAGTGTCCAGGAATTTGCAAGCTAGGTGGGTTAGCTGTGGGAAATGCAGGGTTGCAGGGATAGGGTATGGATAGAATGCTCTTTGGAGGATTGGTGTTGACTTGATGGGCTGAATGACCTGCTTCCACATTGTAGGGATTCTATAATTCTAAGAACATTCATGTCCCATGACTGAATAAAACAAAAAGTAAGCTTTCACTGACTTATTGACAAGGCATTCCCATGTACACCTACACTTTCTAACCTCTCAACATCTTTATTTCCTATTCATTTGTGGAATGTGAGCATCACTGGCCACCCACATTTAGTGCCTGTCCCTAGTTGCTCTTGAGAAGGTGGTGGTGAACTGCCTTCTTGAAACGCTGCAGTCCACCTGCTGTGGGTTGACACACAATGCCATTAGGGAGGGAATTCCAGGATTTTGACCCAGCAACAGTGAAGGAACAGCGATATATTTCCAAGTCAGGATGATGAGTGGCTTGGAGCAGAACTTGAAGGTGGTAGTGTTTCTACATATCAGTTGCCCTTGTCCTTCTAGATGAAAGTGGTTGTGGGTTTGGAAGGTCAGTGGTGAATGGAGTGGATGCTTGTGGATACAGTGGGCTGCTTTGTCCTGGATGGTGTCAAGCTTCTTGAGTGTTGTTGGGGCTGCACCTATCCAGGCAAGTGGGGAGTATTCCAGCACACTCCTGACTTGTGCCTTGTAGATGGCGGATGGGCTTTGTGGGATCAGGAGATGAGTTACTCGCCACGGTATTCCTAGCTTCTGACCTGCTCTTGTTGCCACTGCATTTATGTGGTGAGTCTAGTTGAGTTTCTGATCAATGATTACAAGTTCTGAAACACAAGTCTTCAATACTACTGCCGGAATGTTGTTAGGGCCCGTAGCCTTTGCAGTATCCTGTGTCTCCAATTATTTCTTGATATCATGTGGAGTGAATCGAATTGGCTGAAGACTTGTATCTGTAATGCTGGAGGCTACTGGAGGAGGCCGAGTTGGATCATCCACCCGGCAGTTCTGGCTGAAGATTGCTAGAAAAGCTTAAGCCTTATCTTTTGCACTGATGTGCTGGACTCTTACATCATTGAGGATGGGGATATTTGTGGAGCCTCCTCCTGCAGTGAGTTGTTTAATCATCCGCCACCATCAACGACTGGTTGTGGCAGGTCTGCAGAGCTTAGATCTCGTCTGTTGGTTGTGGGATCACTTAGCTCTGTCTATCACTGGCTGCTTATGCTGTTTGATGTGCAAGTAGTCATTTTTGGTGGCTTCACCAGATTGACACATCCTCTTCAGTGCTGCTCCTTGCATGCCCTCCTGCACTCTTCATTGAACCAGGGTTGATCCCCTGACTTGATGGTAATGGTTGAGTAGGGGATATGCTGGGCCATGGTGTTACAGATTGTACTGGAGTCCAATTCTGCTTCTGTTGATGGCCCATGGTGCCTCATGGATGCCCAGTCTTGAGTTGCTAGATCTGTGCAAAGTCTGTCCCATTTAGCACGGTGATAGTGCCACATAACACGATGGAGGTTGTTCTCAATGTGAAGGCAGAACTTTGTCTCCACAAGGATTGTGCAGTGGTCATTCTTACCGATACTGTTGTGGACAGATGCAACTGCAGCTGGCAGATTGGTAAGGATGAGGTCAAGTACATTTTTCCCTCTTGTTGGCTCCCTCACCACCTGCCACAGACCCAGTCTAGCAGCTGTGGCCTTTAGGACCCGACCAGTTTGATCAGTAGTACTGTGGCTGAGCCACTCTTGGTGGTGGACATTGAGGACAGCAAGGGCACAAAATGTTCTCTGGGTGGGGGATTTCAGTGTTTCCTCCAAGTGTTGGTCAACATGGAGGATTACCGATTCATCACCTGAGGGAGGACAGTATGTGGTATTCAGCATGAGATTTCTTTGCCCATGTTTAACCTGAAGCCATGAGACTTCACGGAGTCTAGAGTCAATGTTGAGGAGTCCCAGAGCAATGCCCTCCAGGCTGTATATCACTGTGTCCCCACGTCTGCTGGGTCTGTCCTGCTGGTGGGACAGGACATATCCACGGATGGTGATGGTGGTGTCTGGGACATTGTAAGGTATGATTCCATGAGTATGACTATGTCAGGCTGTTGCTTGACTAGTCTGCGAGACAGCTGTCCCAATTTTGGCACTGGCTCCCAGATGTTAGTGAGGAGGACTTTGCAGGGCCGACAGGTCTGTCTCTGCTGTTGTCTTTTCCGCTGCCTAGTTTGATGTTTGGAGATCTGTCCGCTTTCATTTCTTTAATACTTTGTAGCGATTGGTACAACTGAATGGCTTGTTAGGCCATTTCAGAGGGTGAAGACGGAAGATTTCCTTACGTGAAGGACATTAGTGAACCAGATGGGTTTTTCCTGACAATCGACAGTGATTTCATTGTGATCAGTAGATTCTTAATTCCAGATTTTTTTTAATTGAAGTCAAGTTCCGCCATCTGCCGTGGCGGGATTTGAACTCACGTTCCCAGAACATTAGCTGAATTTCTGGATTAATAGTCTAGTGATAATAGCACTAGGCCATCTGCTCATCTCTTTCTCTGACCAAAGTGGATAACCTCACATTTTTCCACAGTGTATTCCATCCTGCATGTTCTTGCCCATCACCAAGTTTGTCCAAATCCACTTGAAAATATTTTACGTCTTCCTCACAACATACACTCCTGCTTAACTTTTTGTCATCTGCAAAATTAGAAATATTACATTTGGTCCCCACTTTCAAATCATAGATATATTGTGAACAGCTGGAGCCCAAGTACTGATCTTTGTGGTACGCCACTTTCACAGCTTGCCAAAATGAAAAATGACCTATTTATTCATGTGTTAACCAATCATTTATCCCTGCCGGTATGTTATCTCTGACTCCATATGTTTTATCTTTACTTCCCAACCTCTTTGGGGGACCTTATCAAAAACCTTCTGAACATCCAAATACACTATATTTACTGACTCCCCCTTATCAGTTTTGTTAGTATCATTCTCAAAAACCCCAACAAGTTTGTCAGACATGATTTTCCATTCAAACTCCAGGCTGACATATCCCATCAAATCATTTTTCTTAAAGTGTCTATTTATCAGGTCCTTGATGGTAGATTCTAGCACTTTCCCTCCTACTGATCTCTGGCTGATGGGTCTGTAGATCCCTGTTTTTCTCTTGCTCATTTCCTAAATAGTGGGCTGATATTTGAAAGTTTCCAATCTGCAGGATTTATGGAATTTTGGAAGATGATTACCAATTATATCTATAGTTACCTCCTTCAACACTCTGACTATCAGGTTCTGGGGACCTCCTAACTTTCAGCCCAATTAATTTCTGCAGCACAACACTCTTCTTTGTACAAATTTCTTTCAACTCCTCATCTTCCCAAGGCACTTGGATCTCTAGTTCTGGGAGATTTCTGGTATCTTCCTCAGTGAAAAACGGACACAATATAATCATTTAGCCTCTCTGCCATTTCTGTATTCCCCAACATAAATTCTCTTGACTCTGATTTTAGTGCACTCACATTTATCCTAACCAAATGTCACCTTTTAAACCAACCTGTAGAAGCTTTTATGTCCATTTTTATATTTTTTGCTAGATTGAATTTATATTGTATTCTACCTTTCTTTATCAGTATTTTAGTTTCCCTTCGCTGTATTCTAAAATCTTTCTAATCCTCAGATTTATTACTATTTCTGGCCACATTATAAGCTTTTTCATATGCTCTTATACAATCCTTAACCTGCTTTGTTAACCAGTTAACAGACCTTTTTGAGTTTTTGCACTTTGCAGGTATGTATAGTTGCTGTAGGTCATGTAATACCTACTTTAAAACTGCCCATTGTGTATGTACAATCATGCCTTTTCATGGTATTTTCCCAATCCACCTCAGCCATTTCATGCGTGGTGTTTTCATAATTTCCCTTATTCAAAGTTAACACCCTTATTTCAGATTGAACAGTCTCATTTACAAACATGGTGTTCTTTGAAGATATAACAGGCAATGTGAATAATGGGAATCCTGTAGATATAGCACAACTTGAATTCCAGAAGGCATGTGATAAGGTGCCGCACAAAAAAAAAATACACAAAGTAAGATCACATGGGATTTGGGGTTATTTATTAGCTTGGGTAGAGAATTAGCTAAATAACAGAAAGTAGAGAATCAGGAATAAATGGCTATTTTCCTTGTTGGCAAGATGTAACTGTTGGGGTGTCAAGGTTTGGTACTCAGGCCCCAAACATTTACAATCTACATTCATGACTCGGAAGCAGGGATAGAATATACTGTAGCCAGATTTTCAGATGACACTAAAATCGGTGGGAAGAAATGCAATGAAGAAATAAGAAATTCTCAAATGGATATGGACATGTTAGGTGAATTGACCAAAATTTGGCAGATGAAGTTTAATGTGGATAAATGTGAGGTTATCCATTTTGGTTCGAGGAATAGAAATGCAACTCATTATCTAAGTGGAGAGAAACTTCAGAGTGCTTCAGTGCAGAGATCTGGGTGTCCTCATGCATGAATTGCAGAAAACTAGTGTACAGGTACAGTGAGTAATAAGGAAAGCAAATGGAATTTTGGAATTTATTGCTGGAGGAATAGAGGATAAAAGTAGGGAAGTGTTGCTGAAACTGTACAAAGCATTAGTGAGACCTGACCTGGAGTACTGCGTATAGTTTTGCTCCCCTTACTTGAGGGATTTCATTGTATTGGAGGCAGTTCAGAGGAGGTTCACTAGATTGATTCCAGAGATGAGATTTGTCTTATGAAGAGAGATCGAGAAGTTTAGGTCTATATTGTGCAGTTTAGAAGAATGAGAGGAGATCTAATTGAGGTATAAAAGATGCGAAAGACGTGGAAAGGATGTTTGATCACATAGGGCAATCTAGAATTAAAGGTCAGTTTTAGGATAAGGGGTAGCAGATTTAAAACAGATGAAAAATTACTTCTGTCAAAGGGTCGTGAGTCTGTGAAATTCATTACTGCAGAGTGTGGTGGATGCTGGGATAGTGAGTACATTTAAGGAGGAGATAGTAATTAATAATGATTGAAGGGTTACTGAGAGCAGGCAGGGAAGTGGGGTTGAGGCTGAAATGAAATCAGGTATGTTTGTATCAAATAACGAAGCAGGCTTGAGGGGCTGAATTGCTTATTCCTGCTCCCAGTTCTTAAGTTCTTATGTAAAATTCTATCAAATTGTGATCATCTAAAGATTCTTTTACAACACAATTATTAATTTGCCCTTTCTTATTATGTAGAACTAGATCTAAAATAGCCTGTCCTCTGGTTGGCTCCTCAACACACTGCTCGAGAAAATCATCCTTTACACAATTCACAAACTTGTCATCTACAATTTTAAGCACTCAATTGATTTACTCTGTGTGTGGATTGTAGTCACACATGATCTCCATTCTCCACATGCTACCAGTTTCTCTCATTTCCTGATTAACACCTTACTCTATACTACTACTACCTTGTGGTGGTCTGAAAATAATTTCAACCAATCTCTGTTGTCCCTTGTTTTTTTCTCACTTCCACCCAAACAGATTCCCACACATTGTTTTTCCAATCTGAAATCCTCATTTGCAAATGTACTGATCCCATCTCTTTTTCCTTCTCTTCTGTCCTTCTGAAGGATATCCTTGAATAGTCAGTTCCCAGTTTTAGGAACTATGCTGCCACGTTTTTGTAGTGGCAATTAGATCATTCTCCTGTATCACTATTTCTGCCTTTGGATCATCTATCTTGTAGTGGATCCTGTCTGCATTCAGATAGAGTGCCCTTAACTTTGTCTTTTTCACATCATTCTTCATTCTAGGCATGCTCAATGCTGGACTTTGTTTCTCCTATCTTCTAGTTTCCCTTGCAGATTTTCTACTTCTGGTTACCAGCTTAACTGCCTTCCAATTTGGGCTACCCCACAGGTTCCCATCCTGATAAACTACATTAAACCAACCCCTACAACACTAGTAAATCTCCCTGAGAAAATATCAATCCCAATCCAGTTAAGGTGTAAACTGTCCAGTAAACTGCGTGGAACAGGCCCCAAAGCCTCAAAAATCTGATGCCCTCACTCAAACAAAAGTTCTCTGGCCATGTGTTCAATTAGTTGATCCTCTTGCTCTTATGCTCACATGGCACTAGGAGCAATCCTGAGATTACTGCTCTTGAGGTCCTGCTTTTTAATTTCCTTCCTAACACCCTGAAATCTGCCTTCAGGATCTTCTCCTCTTGTCACCAATGTCGTTGGTACCAATGTGGACCATAACATCTGGCTGATCCCCTCTCCCAGAAAGGTGTCCTGCAGCTGCTCTGTGACATCTGGCATCAGCGAGGCAACACACCATCCTGGAGGCATTGTACTGCCACAGAAACACCTGTCTAATCCCTTAACTATTGAATTCCTTATTGCTATTGGTCTTCATTCTTCTTCCTCTTCCCTTGTACAGATGCATCCCCAATGATTCGGCTTGGCTCCAACTGCACTCCCCTGAGGAAATATCGCCCTTGCCAGTTTCCAAAGTGGAATATTGATTATCAAGTATAATAGACCCAAGAGCCTCCTGAACTATCTGCCTGGATTTCTTAGACTGCCTGGGAGTCACCCATTCCCTCTCTGCGTTTTGTCTCTAATCTATGATGTGTCCACCTCCCTGTATATGGTATTCCACATTAACTTGTGACTGCACGTTTCACTTGTCTTCTCTTGAAGTTAACTACTTTATAAATTGCCAAGATATGTGCCAACCATTTGAAAATATATCCTATACCAAGGGCCAGCTTATTAATCTTAAACAAGGAAAGTGCTAGTCTTAATACTGACCTTTGGGTGTCCTACTACATACTACTCTCCAGTCAGTTGGCACCACCATTTTTCCAAGAGCTTTCTGGGGTCAGCAATATCAACTGGCAGTCACAGAATCCCTACAGTATGGAAGCAGGGTATTCAGCCCATTGAGTCCACAGTGATCCTCCGAAGAGCATCTAACCCAGACCCTCACCCCTACCCTATAATCCTGCATTTCCCATGGATAGTCCACCTAGCCTACACAACCCTGGATACTATGGGCAATCTAGCATGACCAATCCACCTAGCCTGCATATCTTTGGACTGTGGAAGGAAACTGGAGCACCTGGAGGAAATTGGGGAAATACACAAACTCCACACAGACAGTTGCCTGAGGCTGGAATCGAACCAGGGTCCCTGGAGCTGTGAGGCAGCAGTGCTAGCCACTGTGCCGCCCATTGACAATAACCAGGTTCTATGAGTCAATGAATACAGAAGTCAGAGGACAGAGGAAACTTTCATCCCTACAGACTTGCTTACTTGTTAAGCAGCCCCGATACTCTGACAAGCTGAAATTTTAACTAATGTTTCCAGAACATTCCTAAGACCTTTTTTTTTGAGTGAGATAAGTAATAATAAAATCAGTATGGAGATAGACCTTTCTGTAGAGCAGAGGAGGATTTGGGAGCTATGAGGCATTAGTGGAGCATCTAGCGAAAGGTAGAATGAATGATAAAACTCTCATTAACTAACGGTTAGACTGCTGAGCAAATGTTGGAACAAAATATTTCAGAAAGGTCAAGTGAGCCGTGCTTAATCGGATTTACTACAGTCTGTGAGGAGCTGCAGCATGATGTAGAGGAGTGGGTAGCAGTCCTGTCACTGATAGGATGCCCAGTCAGATACCAACTGAAAGTGCCAGGGCTGCCTGGGTACAAGTGGACGCTAGTGTTCTGTGTGTAGTGTCACTAACCTCTTGTGCTGCTGCTGCAACAGTTTCTGTTTCATCTCTTTCAGCTTCAGCAGGTTCTGAATTCCTGTTTTAATCACATCACTGTATGTGGGAGCATCATCTGTAAATCCATCAGTTAGAGAAAAGGCAGGGAGGAAACTGCAAAGTTGTTTTCTTGATGCGTCAAAGGTTACTCTTCTGCTCATCCTGGCAAACCAGCTAAGTAATTACAATTTGATACTGTTGGTGACACATGACTGATTCTTTACTTCCCTCTGTTGATCTCACAGTCCAGGGCTATTAACTAAATGAGGGAAAGGGGTAGACATCTGTGAGGAGAGGATTGTGGATGTGAGAAGGCACAGACATGGACATGCAAGAGGGAATGTGTGCAGAATAGAGGCCAGCCTACAGGAGAAAGGGCACCGCTGGGTAAAAATTTAGTTTGAGAATTTATTAACCCAGGCTGGAAAAGGTATAACATTAATGATGGGGGAAGGACACATCCTGTGCACCCCTCTAAACAGCCAGGCTGTTTTCAACCTGGCTGGGATGAGTGTATGCTTCTATAGATGAGAAATGTGAAGGTGTAGGACTTTGTTGTTGATCCCTGGAAAAGACAGATGATTGGAAGAGGAGCTAATTACCTTATCACGAAACCAACCCGGATTTCCTTCACAGGAGAGGGGCCCAACATCCCCTCTTAACCATAGCGCCCTCCACCAACCCTGAACAGCCTCCTCCCCATCCCCAGCCCAGAGCTAACAAAACCTCAATCGCCAGGTTGCAGCAAAATGTCGGGGGGAGGGATTATGGGGGATGTGTGCCAGCCCAATTTTCATCCCAGCCTGTAAAGAGCAGGACCCTCTCTCTGCGTGGCCAATGAAACTTCTCAAACTTTTAAAGAGAACTCTAAAGGCTTCTGCTACCGCTGTGATAGTACATCCACCTCCTCTTGGCGTATCAATAACTAGCAACCTTGGAATATGGCTCACTCCAGCAAAACACTGTGCAGAGAATATCCTTCATGTACCTTATCAGTGAGGCTCCTCTACAGCACTTTTTCCTTGTAATCTTGTGTATTGTTATTATTATAAATTTTCTCTGATCTTTTGGGTAACTCTATGTACTCTATGCTAAGTAGTTATTATCAGGGTTTAAATGTGGTTGCCTAATTATCTCTACCCAAACTTTAACACATTGGCCCAGATTTTCCACTTGCCAGTACTTTCTGCTGATCAGACAGTCGCTATTCCAGCGTAGCTGTAAATTGTAAAGGAGAAACCAATTGAAGCAGACTCTGAAGGAATTGCCCGGGAAATTGAAGGTTCTGCTGAGCAGTTCCTCTCTATCTGGAACCCTCTGAAAGTTTCCATTTAAATCTGAGAATTTGGAGAGTTCTGATGAAGTTAAATAATTAGTTACTCATGAAAAGTTAGACTATTAACTACATTTAACTATTAGCTATACATTTAGGATTAATGACCAAGTGACGCCATACTTACCTCACATACCCTCAACAACACATCCCACAGCCTAACAGCCCCCTCCCATCTCCCTGGGCCCAAAACCCCCTTCGCCTGCCAACTGATTTTGACTCCACATCCAACACCTTTTTTTCCATCCTTCCCCCTACTGTCACACTGGACCTGATCCCCATCCCAACACTGCCTTTCTGCTGGAACCATGCCCCAGACCTGACAGTATCCCCACACTGACACTATCCCCACCCTCAACCAACACCCCCTTCTACCAGACCCAATGCAAACCCCTGCCCACCACCCCACCCTGATGGACCTGATTTGTCCCACACATCCCAACCTACTGTATCACTTACCTGGTCCCCTTGTAACCTGGCATCCTGCTCACTTGGCAACTATCCCCATCCCACTTGGCATTGTACACACCTACTGTCCTACCTCCTCATCTGGCTTCCTACTGCTGGCACCTTACCCCTCCCACTGCTGGTACCCTTCCCCTGCTGGCACCCAGCTTACCTGACCCCCTAGACCCCAATGCATCCAACACTCTTCCCTCCCAGCATCCTAACATTACCCTTAATTCATGTACTGCCGTTTGACAGCTGCTGTCAAAGTGGCTGACAGGACCTTTAAATGTCAGAATGCAGCAGCTGACGGCTGTGAAAAGTAGTGATGGGGAGGTTTGCCTTCCTCTACCAGTTCTGTGCTTCTGATGGAGCCCTGAACAGAATCTCCTCTTAGAAATGCAGAATTCCCTTGTTTTGTAAAAATGAAGGGCCGGAGTAGGAATCTGCATGAGAATGCCACTCCTCAGAAAATCCAGTCTACTGTTTCATTCCCTGACTGGTTGTACCTGAATTGGTAACTATTCAACTTTTTATATTGTCAATATATATTTTCTGAGGCTGATCTCATGTTCTACCATTTGTCCCTCCACTGAATCTGGAAAGGTACCCCAAACTAATTTTGTTTCTCGATGGTCAATTTTCCTTGTCCTGGAATTTTGTTTTTCTATGTTTTTCTTAATTGCACACGTGTCATTGTTTTCCACATGTTCCCCTAATTTTATAACTTCTCTTTGCTTCAGAAGCCTGACCAAGTAAGATTTCCTTTCTGATTGGTTTAATGCCAGTGAACACAAGTGCTCCTTCCATCCCAGGGCATCTCAAATAATTTAAGTGTCTTACAATTTTAATTCCATTGTTAACACAAGTACATACTTCATTCCTTTATTTAGATTTCAACTTCAGGTTCCTCGCCTTTGTTCAATAATGATAGACTCCCAATACTTTCATACTTGGCCATGTTCCCAAAACATTATGGTTTCATCCTCTTCTTTATTTAAACCTATACCTTCCAATGTTAAGATATTATTTTCAGTTAGTTAATTAATTAATTAATTCCTACTGACTTTCCTAAATATTCTGATTGCTTAATATCTGGGAGTACTTCACAGTCAATCTAATCAGTGCCAGAAATGTTTGGTCTGTCTCAAATGTTCTACTTTTATCAGTGGCCCTGTTTTAATTTCTTTATTCTTGTATTGCATGCCCTTTGCTCCCAAACCCATCATCTCCAGACGTCGCCACTGTTTGGTTTGAAGCTGCACTTTTGTAGTCTCTGGCTTTCGTAGTGGAACTATGGGAGGTAAACCCTGAGGCATAGTTTCAATATAGGCAGTGAAAATCCAGCAGATTGGAATTATATTTGGAGGTTACACAAATTAAGAACTTCCCCTCTGTTACTGGCTGTAAAGAATAGAAACAGGAAAAGGATATGATGGTAAGTGTTGTATCTCTGTTCTTGTAACATAGAGGTTTTCTCCAGCTCGTGGCTCAAGGTTTAACCGTTGGAGGAAGTTCAGAACCAGAGGACTAAGGCCAAACAAATTAAATAAATTCTTGGCGAACTTTGGCCCAGGTCCCACTACATGGGACTGTGGAGAGAAAGCAATTTATTAAAAACAGGTGAGGCTTCCAGCCAGCTCCTTCCTTTATCATCTCCTGCTGGCAATATCACCTCCCACTGACTGGCTCATCATTATCAACTCTCAAGTGACTGATCTGACAGTATGACATCCCAGTGAGTGATCCATCAGTATCACCCTTCACTCACTGGTCCGTCAGTATCACCTCCCACTGACCGGTCCGTCAGTGCCACCTCCCGCTGACCGGTCCGTCAGTGCCACCTCCTGCTGACCGGTCCGTCAGTGCCACCTCCCGCTGACCCAATCGTCAGTGTCACCTCCCGCTGACCGGTCCATCAGTGACACCTCCCGCTGACCGGTCCGTCAGTGACACCTCCTGCTGACCGGTCCGTCAGTGCCACCTCCCGCTGACCCAATAGTCAGCGTCACCTCCCACTGACCGGTCCGTCAGCGTCACCTCCCACTGACCGGTCCGTCAGCGTCACCTCCCACTGACCGGTCTGTCAGTGTCACCTCCCACTGACCCAATCGTCAGCGTCACCTCCCACTGACCGGTCCGTCAGTATCACCTCCCACTGACCCAATCGTCAGCATCACCTCCCACTGACCCAATCGTCAGCATCACTTCCCACTGACCGGTCCGTCAGCGTCACCTCCTACTGACCGGTCCGTCAGCGTCAGCTCCCACTGACCGGTCCGTCAGCGTCACCTCCCACTGACCGGTCCGT
>NC_063368.1:1228575-1231952 GCF_021869965.1 Rhincodon typus | reverse complement strand
CCACTGACCGGTCCGTCAGCGTCACCTCCCACTGACCGGTCCGTCAGTGTCACCTCCCACTGACCCAATCGTCAGTGTCACCTCCACTGACCCAATTGTCAGTATCATCTCCCACTGACCCAATTGTCAGTATCATCTCCCACTGACCCAATTGTCAGTATCACCTCCCACTGACTGGTCCGTCAGTATCACCTCGCACTGACCCAATCGTCAGTTTCACCTCCCACTGACCGGTCTGTCAGTATCAACTCCCACCGATCGGTCTGATGGCATCATCTCCCCATGAATAGTCCATTAGTCTGACTGTAATAGATCCCACTGACCAATCTGTCAGTGTTGGCTCCCACTGAGCAGTCCGTCAGTGTCAATTCCCACTTCAATAAGATGTCACATATAAGGTGATTGCACAACATAGGAACTGATGGTGTTGGGGTAATGTTTTGGGATGAACTGAGGATTTATTAACACACAGAAGACAGAGAGTGGGGGTTAATGGTCATTTTCAGGTTGAAATTTCATAACTAGTGGAGTGCCACAAGGATCAGTCCCAGGGCCCCAAGTATTTACTGTTCTATATTAATGACTTGGAAAAGGGGCAGAATGTAAATCCAAATTTGTTGGTAATATGAAAACCGGTTGGCGAGCATGTTATGATGAGGATGCAAGGAATCTGCAAGGGGATATAGATGGGATGATTGAGTGGGCAAAAACATCTACTGATGGAGTTTAATGTAGGAAAGTGTGAAGTCATGCACTTTGGGAGGAGGAAGTCTGGGTGGGAGGTGGATTTGAGGGAGACGTGATGATACTATGACTTTAAGAGGTGTATTTTGTCTTTGTTCTTTATGAAGAAAGGTTGAGACAGAAGTGAAAAGCTGTCTGCTTCAAAGCCAATAAAGTAAACTGCTTGTGAGGCCTTGGGTTTTTTAAAGTCGGAACAATAGAAGCAGCCTGAATGGGTGGGGTCAAGTTCCCATAGAACCAAGGGTTTTGTTTTAAGTGTGGAGCTGGAGGAGCACAGCAGGCGAGGCAGTATCAGAGGAGCAGGAAAGTTTTATGTTTTGGGTCGGGACCCTTCTCCAGCATCGGCAGTTCTTACAATCTGTTTTTTTTCAGTTTTAGCTTTCAGTAGCAATTGCTGGGGTCTTGAAGCTGGATATGGAAACTCTTATTCCTCTCTCTATTATAGCTAAAAGCTGGGGATCTCTTCCTGTTTCTAGAATTGCATATGAAACAATCTATTTTACTGAATTTGCCTTTGCCAAGGGTGTCTTTATGGGATGTTACTATACTGGAACAGTTAATTAGTATTAATCAATATACATTATTTTGTTGAGCAATTCGAAAATTACAGTTAAGCCAATTCTTTTACTTTTATTTTGTCTGTATTTTAACTATAGTGTATGAATAAGGCATGATTTGTTTCAAGCCTGGTAGTTTGACCTATAGAATTGCATCTGGAACATAACGCCTTAACTTGCCTTTAAATTAAGCAGTTAGGGTCTAGACTATCTTCTTGATATATTTTGAGGAGGATTGGTCTTGTCCATAACAGAGTGAATGTGGGAGGTGAGGGTGGGTTTGAGAAAGGTGAGTGTGGGATGTGAGGGTGGGCTTAACGGAGTGAGGTTAGGAGGTGAGGGTGGGCTTGATGGAATGAGGGTGGGTGCCGAGCATGGGTTTGAGGGTCTTGGTGGAAGTTTTTGTTTTGCAGTTTTTGTCTAGACTGCAGTGCGGAAGTAGTTGATATCTGGAGAAACTGATTTGAGGCCCCTCACACATTGAGTGTATGTACTGGTCAATGCTTATGTGAGTGTCTGTCTCACCTGTTTGTGAGATGGAATTCGAGTCAATCTTTGGGAGCTTGACATCATGTTGCTGACCAACCGGACATTACCTACGACAGCAATGAGATGGAAATGCTGTGAGAGCTCAAGGTTTTATTAGTTCCACACAAGAGACTGGTGCTGAGTTCAAGTGAAAGCCGCGAATGCTGCATTGGACACATGTTTAGAAAGTGACTAAGAGACTCAGTCCCTTTGGTTGGTTTATCTCTTTGGCTGAAGATATCAAAGCAGATTGGTTGTATTTGTCCGGTCAGCGGCCAGCCGACATGGGAGCGGGAGAGAGAGAGAGAATGTCTATGTGTGCGTGTGCTCTCTCTCCCTGTCTCACAGGTTAGGCAGATGAAGCCTAAATGGTGACAGGGGAATGGCCGTAAGGTTAACACAAGCCCATAAGCCTTCACAGAAGAGGCCACAGTCTAGGGGCAGTGTCACATCATTCCAGTGAACACAGTGCACCAGGGCAGATTTTTAAGCAATGGTCCCTAGTTCTTTATTCCTTCACAGGATGAAACATTCTCTCCACATCCATCTGATCAAGAATTCTCAGGCAATTGACAATATACTCCTCACGTTCACCAATCTAGCTAACCTGGGATTGATACCAGAGTGCCAGGTGGTGTACTCAGCTGTGTCTTCCACCAGGATCAACTGGGTCAAAGGTTCTGGACTCCATGGTGAGTGGCTTCCTTACTGGAGTAGTTACATGGGTTCAGCTGAAGCACCACCCATCTCCTCCAGCTGGGAATCTACGTTAGTCTGGCTGAGGAATCTGGCTGGAGAACTGGAAGGAGCTAGGGTCAAAGTCACCTAGGCTGCTGGACAGGCTTTTTTCACAAGAAGTCCAGAAGATGCTGGTTCATTTCTTCTGGGTCAAAAGGCAACACTGGGTCACGGCAGAGTTTTGGAGTCTCCCTATTGAGGACAGCAGTCAGTCACATGTGTGCCTCTGCACCCAGGTGGCAACTTTCTGCCTTCAGACCCTGCAGCAATACTTTATGTCGAACCTTCTCCTGGATGGTGCACCCTGGTGACGTATTTCTTCCACTGGAAGTGCGACCTCAATTATGACACACAGCTCCTGTTCACAGACCACGAGGGTCTTTAGGACCTGATCAATATCTGGAACATGGTTGACTCGCATCAAGCCTTCCCACCATCAGAAGTAGCAGCTATCATCAGAGAGCCATGACTCAGGAATCTGCACGTCCACCATTGAGTGGCTGGCAGAGGTGGCCACAGCTGTGGCTGCAGGGGTGACCAAGTTAGTGACGTGCTGCATGGCAGAGGTTGGGGTTTGGTGGCGGAAGCCTGGCTGGGTGGAGGGGACCTGGGCTGGGTGCTGAGAGGTGAAGGCCTGGATTGCGTGCTGGGTAGAATGGCCTGGGCTGGGTGCTGGGTAGAATGGCCTGGGCTGGGTGCTGGGTGGTGGGGGCCTGGGCTGGGTGCTGGGCAGAATGGCCGGGGCTGGGTGGTGGAAGGTGGGGGCTGGGGCTGGGTGCTGGATGGTGGAGGCTGGGGCTGGGTGCTGGA
>NC_063368.1:1200477-1228565 GCF_021869965.1 Rhincodon typus | reverse complement strand
GGGTGCTGGATGGTGGAGGCTGGGGCTGGGTGCTGGATGGTGGAGGCCGGGGCTGGGTGCTGGATGGTGGAGGCGGGGCTGGGTGCTGGATGGTGGAGGCGGGGCTGGGTGCTGGGTAGAATGGCCTGGGCTGGATGTTGCTGCTGGAATTGGCAAACTGGGCAGCAGTGGACATCCAGCTCATGGCCGATGCCATCGGTCACATGAAAATGGTGGTGCTTGGACTCAATGTCATGCATTTGGTTTGTCCAGCCATTCTCTGTGTACTCCCTTGTTCTGTTCCTTTTTCTAAAGTGCAACATCTCACAATTTTCAGTGTTAAATTTTATCTGCTACTGATCTGCTCATCTACCTACATCTGACTACATCTTCGCAGAACTTAACAACTTTCTCCTCACTGTTAACCACCTATCCAATCTTCATGTCATCTGCAAACTTACTTCTCATCTCACCACATTCTCATCTATATTGCTTACATATATCACAAACAATAAAGAATCCAGCACTGACCTTGAGGTGTTCACTGGACACTGGTCTCCAATCACACAAACAGCCTTCTACCATCACCCTCCATCTCCTGCAACTAAGCCAATTTTGGATCCATCTTGCCAAGTCACCTATGTGCTTTTACTTTCTTTATCAGTCTCCCATGTGGGACCTTGTCCAAGACTTTGCTGAAATCCACATAAAATACATCAGCCTCACTACCCTTATGAATGCACTTGATCACCTCCTCTGACTACACTAATTCTATTTTCAAGCTCTTGGCACAAAGCCCCTGAGACTTTGCTGCACAAGTAAATATCTAATTACTGCTTCAATGTTGTGAGACATTCTGACTCAACCTCCCTTTTAGGCAGGGGACTTCCAGACTCCAATCACCTGTGGGTGAAAAGAAAATTCTCTTCAACTTTCCTCTTAGTCTTCTATCTCTACGTTAAATTTATCTTCCCGGGTTATTGACCATTCTACTAATAGAAAATAGATATTCCTATCCACCCTATCCATGCACCGCAGAATCTAATACACCTTGATCAAGTTCCTTCTCAAGATTCGCTGCTCCAAGGTAGGAGTGAAGGAGGGGCTGGAAGGCTGGGACTTTTTTTCACTGGAGCGTTGGAGGTTGCGAGATGACTTTATTGAAGTTTATAAAATCATAAGGTGAACCGCAAAGGATTTTTCCCTAGGATGGGGGAAAGGTTTAGAGGAATATGGGAGCCCCGGCCTTCACCATCCAGCACCCAGCCCCGGCCTGTACCATCTTTCCTCCTAGTTCAGGCAGCATCGTGGTAGATCTCCTCTGGACTCCGTCCAGTGCAATCATATCCTTCCTATAATGTGGTGACCAGAACTGCATGCAGTACACCAGTTGAAGCCTAACCAGTGTTTTATACAATTCCAGCATAGTCTCTCTGCTCTTGTACTCTAAGCATCGACTAACAAAGGCAAGTATCCTAAATGCCAGCAAAACAACCTTATCTACCTATTCTGCTACCTTCAGGGATCTGTGGATTTTTACACCAAGATACCTTTAACTTTCAATTCGTTCCAGGGTCCTACCATTCATAGTGTAAACTCTTGCCTTGATAGCCCTCCCCAAGTTCATTACCTTACACTTTTCTGGGTTGAATTCCATTTGACACTGCTGTGCCCAGCTGACCAGTCCAATGATACCCTCCTGCACTTTACGGCTATCCTCCTCTATATTTATCACACAGCCAATTTTCATGTCATCTGCAAAACTCTTAACCATGGCCCTTACATTTAAGTCCAAATTATTAATGTACACCACAAACAGTGAGGGCCCCAGCACTGAGCTCTGCAAATCCCACTGGAAACAGGCTTCCAGTCTCAGAAGCATCGCTTTACTATCACCTCTGCTTTCTCCCCCTCAATAAATATTGAATTAAACATGCCTCCTTGCCTTGGATCCCATGGGCTCATACTTTCTTGACCAGTCTGCTGTGAGGAACCTTATTAAAGCCTTGCTAAAGTCCATATACACTATATCAAATATATTACTCATTCACATTCCTTGTTGTGTTGTCAAAAAAAAAATCAAATTTGTCATACGTGACTTTCCCTTAACAAAGCCATGCTGACTATCCCTGACGTACCGTATCACTCCAAACACAGTTACATTCTGTCCTTCAGAATTCTTTCTAATGTGTTCTAGTGTGTTGAGAGAGCATTTGAGTACAGGACCAGGAATCTCTTGCTGAAACTGTACAGGGCCTTGGTGAGAACACACCTGGAGTATTGTGTACAGTTATGGTCCCTTATCTGACAAGGGATATTCTAGCTACAGAGGGAGTGCAACAAAGGCTTCTTGGCCTGAATCTGAAATGGCAGGACTGATGAAGAAGCCCGAAGGCTGGGACTTTTTTTCACTGGAGCGTGTGAAGTTGAGAGGTGACTTTACTGAAGTTTATAAAATCATGACGGGTAGAGATAAGGTGAACAGCAAAGCATTTTTCCCTAGGATGGGGGAAAAGTTTAGAGGAATATTGGCCAAACGCAGGTAAGATGGACTAGTTTAGTTTGGGAAACTTGGTTCGGCATAGACAAGTTGGACCGAAGGGTCTGTTTCTGTGCTGTATGACTCTACGTATGAAGAAAGACTGGATTGGTTAGGTTGATATTCAGTAAAGTTTAGAAGAATGGCAGGGGGAAGCTCGCAAAAAACTATAAAATTCTAACAGGATTAGACAGGATAAACACAGGAAGTTCCCAATGACTGGGGAGTCCAGAACCAGGAGTCACAGTCCAAGAATGTGTAGGCCATTTAGGGCTGAGATGAGGAGAAATGTTTTCACCCAGAGAGTAGTGAGCCTGTGGAATTCTTTACCACAGAAAGCAATTGAGGTCAAAACAAGGATATTTTCATGGAGTTAGTTAGGATTAAAGGGATCAAAAGCTATGAGGAGACAGTAGGAACGGGGACTGGGGACTTATTTGCCATGACCATATTGAATTGCAGAGCAGGCCTGAAGGGGTGAATGGCCGAGTTCCGCTCCTAATTTCTATGTTTCTACAAAGATTACTGCCAGGGGCCCTGATAACTCCCTTGCCGCCTCCAATAGCCTGCAACACACCTCATTTGGGCTAGAGATTTATCCACTTTTAAAGCCCTTCATCTTTATGTTAATTTCTTATAATATTCAACACAAAGCTTCAACACAAACTTTAGAAGGTTCATTTCTTGCATACACTAAGAATTTATTGAGATATTTGAATAATGGCGATCATGTCTAGAACACAGGAAGCCAGCAATCACAAAAAAAGAAAGTGAATAAAGGGTCCTAAGATACCCGCTGTTAAAAGAAAAAGTGCAAAATGCCCTAAACATTGACTGGAAAAAATAATTTCTGCCTGGATTTACCTTACTGGTCCTGATACAAGCAACAGTTTAAATGATAACCATAGATAAGATTAGAAACGACTGAACTGATGTAGTGATGGACAATGCATAATTTATCATAATTTTACAGAAATTTAACTTAACCTATGGATACAAAAATAATAGGAGAAATTTTGCTCACTTACAGTAAGAGAGAGAAATTCTCAGAGAGAGGGAGACAGAGAATTCTCACTAGGAGAGACAATTCTCACAGCTAGAGAGAGGAAGCCTAAGAAAGAGATTCACGGAAATCTCATATCAGAGACATTGGGATAATGCAGAGAAATGGTATTATGTCAAAGAAAAGTTAATAAGTGGATTGGCCAAGCTAAATTGCCCATAGTGTACAGGGATATGCAAGCTAAGTGGGTTAGCCATGGGAAATACAGGATTACAGAGATAGGGTAGGGGACTGGATCTGGATGTAATGTTCTTTGGAGGGTTAATGGGCCAAATGACCTGCTTCCACACTGTAGGGATTCTATTATTCTTCTATTATGTCTGCTGTACTCATCATGACCCATTCTACAGTCAAATAGAAATGACTATTTCACAACACTTGCTGAGATTATTACTGGTCATTGGAAAACACACCTCCATAACTCACCAAGAGAGCTGGTTGACTTGTTATCGAGTTGATTGTTATCAACTTTCACATGTGAGTTTCTCTGAACCTTGGAATTCCTCTTTACTTGAACTGAAGTGTTCTGTGACAGCCTGGGTGCAGACCTGAAAGACTTGTTTTGTATCGATAGCTGATAAAGAAACAACATTACTGATCAGTTGGAGTAAGTCAAAATCAAAGCCAAAACCAAAGAGATCTCATTCTATTATAATGTATATCATACAAGCAAATGATTTAACGATAGAAACCCCATTCCAATTCATTGCAGACATCCCCAAAGTATCCTTTCTTGGAAAAGAAAGCCAAGCTGATAAATTGAACTGGTATGGGTTGGATGAGGAAGTCACCACAGGTTGGTGATGACATTATTTTTCTAAAATTCCCCAGTGACCCTCAGATACCAGCAGGTTGTGGAGACTAACAGTGAAACCTGTACCAGAGACTGCACTATATTTTCAGAGAAGAGTGACCAATTCATTTCATGGCCTTGGGAAGAATGTAAGAAGTCTCAAGAACATTCTCAATCCCTCCACTGCCTCTGTCAATAGACTGTTCATCCCATATTTTTGTGCAGAATGAGCTGATGTTTCATCCAGTTAAATATTAGAAAAATTGAAGTCATTGTTTTTGGCTTCCATCACAAGTTCTGTTCCCTGGCCTCCAGGATAGTCCTTCTTTCTGATCACTGCCTCAGGCTGAACTGGAATTTTGGTAACCGCACTGCCCTATTGGACTCTGAGCTCAGTTTCTGAAAGCCTATCCACCCTGTCACCGAGCCTGGCCACTTGGCCCTTCCAGAATGGAGGAAGATAGGAAATTCTACATGATACATGTCAGAGGATCACCTAGTTTCATCTTCTCCCATTCAGATAGGTGTATTAAGATCATATTGCTGCTATTAACTATTCACTCCAATCACCTTAATCAATCAAAGCCTGTGGTGAGGAACACCCCCAACAAAGATGATGGTGAGCATTGGAAACCGAAGGTCCAAAGCTAGCTCTTCTTCCTGGGCACACATAGTCACACATGTCAGATCTGAAATTACTCATATTCTATATTCCAAATCAGATTTTCTGCAAGAGATATATTTGTTTTGCATTGATTGAATAAATACTATTTCTATCATCTCCAGAGGGAATCTTTCTGCTCATGGACTTTTCACCAAAGAACAAATAACAATATAGCACAGGAACAGGCCCTTTGGCCCTCCAAGCCTGCGCTGACACATTTTCCCCTTCCATACTAAATGTGCCTTCACTTACAGGATCCATATCTCTCTATTCCCTTCCTATTCATGTATTTGTCCAGGGTTGCTTCTTGAATGCTATTGCTATATCTGCTTCCACCACCTCCTCTGGCAGTGCATTCCAGCCACTAACCACCCTTATTGTGAAAAACTTGCCTCGCACATCTCTTTTAAACTTTCCCCCCCTCTCACCTTGAACCTTGCCCCCTAGTGACTGACCCCTCCACTCTGGGAAAAGCCTCATATTTTCCACTTTATCCATGCCATTCATAATCTTAAAACTTCTTTCAGGTTGCCCCTCAACCTCCTGCATTCAAGTGAAAACAAACCCATTCTATCCAAGAAAGTAGGAACTGCAGATGCTGGAGAATCCGAGACAACAAGGTGCAGGGCTGGATGAACACAGCAGGCCAAGCAGCATCATAGGAGCAGAAAGGCTGATGTTTCAGGCCTAGACCCTTCATCAGAAAAGGCTTTGGTTAGATCACATGGAATACAGAGAGAACTGGCAATTTGGATACAGAACTGGCTCAAAGGTAGAAGACAGAGAGTAATGATTGAGGGTTGCTTTTCAGACTGGAGGCCTATGACCAACAGTGTGCCTCAAGGATCGGTGCTGGGTCCACTGCTTTTCGTCATTTATGTAAATGATCTGGATGTGAACATAGGAGATATGGTTAGTAAGTGAGCAGATGCCACCAAAATAGGAGGTGTGGTGGCCAGCAAAGAAGGCTGCCTCAGAGTACAACGAGATCTTGATCAGATGAGGAATGAGGCTGAGGAATGGCAGATGGAGTTTAGTTTAGATAAATGTGTGGTGCTGCATTTTGGAAAGGCAAATTAGAGGAGGACTTATATATTTCGTGGTAAGATCCTGGGAGGTGTTGCTGAACAAAGAGACCTTGGAGTGCAGGTTCACAGCTTGTTGAAAGTGGAATTGCAGGTAGATAGGATAGTGAAGAAGGCGTTTGGTATGCTTGCCTTTATTGGTCAGTGCATTGGTTTTAGGAGTTGGGAGTCATGTTGCGGCCGTACAGGACATTGATTAGGCCACTTTTGGAATACTGCGTGCAATTCTGGTCTCCTTGCTATAGGGAGGATGTTATGAAACTTGAAAGGGGTCAGAAAAGATTATTAGGATGTTGCCAGGGCTGGAGAGTTTGAGCTATAAGCAGAGGCTAAATAGAAACATAGAAACAGGGAAAATGGTGCAAGAGAAGGCTATTCAGTCCTTTGAGTCTGTACCACCATTCAACACAATCATGGCTGATCATGCAGTTTCAGTATCCCATTCCCTTGCTCTCCCCATATCCTTTGATCACTTTAGCCGCAAGGGCCACGTCCAGCTCCCTCTTGAATGTATCTAACAAACTGGCCCCCAACAACTTCCTGTGGGAGAGAATTCCACAGGTTCATAACTCTCTGAGTGAAGAAATTCTTCCTCATCTCGGTCCTGAATGGCTTATCCCTTATTCTTAGACTGTGAACCCTTGTTCTGACTTCCCCAACACTGGGAACATCTTCCCACATCCAGCCTGTCCAATCCCATCAGGATTTTATGTTTCTATGAGATTCCCCCCTTATTCTTCTAAATTCCAGCAAATACAAGTCCAGTCAATCCAGTCTTTCCTCATCTGTCAGTCCTGCCATCCCGGGAATCAGTCTGGTGAACCTTCGCTGGACTCCTTCAATAACAAGAATGTCCTTCCTGAGACGAGGAGACCAAAACTGCACACAGTACTCAAGGTGTGGCCTCACCAAGGCCTGTATAACTGCAGCAAGACATCCTTGCTCCAATATTCTCGTTAAGAAGGAGAGCATGCCCATTAGCTTTCCTGACTGCCTGCTGCACCTGCATGCCAACCTTCAGCAACTGCTCCACCATGACATCTATGTCCCGTTGCACCTCACCTTTTCCTAAACTGCCACCATTCAGATAATAATCTACCTTCCTGTTCTTGTGACCAAAGTGGATACCTCACATTTATCCACATGATATCGCATTTGCCCAGTCAGTCTGTCCGAGTCACCCTGCAGCCTCTTAGCATCGTCCTCACAGCACATACTGCCACCCAGCTTAGTGTCTTCTGCAAATTTGGAGATATGGCATTCAATTCCTTTGTCCAAATTGTTATTGTACATTGTGAACAGCTGGGGTCCCAACGTGGAACCCTGCGGCACCCCACTCGTCACCGCCTGCTACTCTGAAAAGGACCCATTTATTCCAGCTCCTGTCTGCCAACCAGTTCTCGATCCATGTCAATACATTACCTCCAATACCATGAGCTTTAATTTTCCTGACTAAATTCTTTTGTGGAACCTTGTCAAAAGCCTGAAAACAACAAATGATGGAGATCACAGCCAGTCAGACAGCATCCACAGAGAGACAGCAAGCTAACGTTTTGAGTTTAGATGACTCTTCATCAGAGCTCTAGACTCGAAACATCAGCCTTTTCTCTCTCCATGGATGCTATCTGACCCACAGTGATCTCCAGCATTTGTTGTTTTCAGTACAGATTCCAGCATCTACAGTAATTTGCTCCGACACCTTGTCAAAACCGTTTTGGAAGTCCAGATACGTAACATCTACTGATTCAACATTGTCTACTGTACTGGTCACATCCTCAAAAAATTTCAGAAGATATGTTAAGCATGAATTCCCTTTAGTGAATTCATCTGACTAGGTCTGATTCTGTCACCGCTTTCCAAATGCTCAGTTATCATATCCTTAATGATTGACTGTAAGCATTTTCCTCACCGCTGATATCAGGCTAACCGGCCTAAAATTTTCCATTTTCTCTCTCACTCCATTTTTAAAGAGTGGAGTTACATTAGATACCCTCCAGTCCATTAAAATTCTTCCAGAGTCTACAGAATGCTGGAAAATGATCACCAATGCATCTGCTATTTCTAGGGCCTCTTCCTTAAGTACTCTGGGATGCAGAGCATCAGGCACTTGGGACTTAATGAGTTTTAATCAATGTCCTCAATACCATTTCCTGACTAATAAGAATTTCCTTTAGTTCCTCCTTCATGCTTGACCCTCTCCCCCCAAAATTTCCTGGAGATTATTTGTGTCCTCCTTAGTGAAGACTGATCCAAAGTATTTGTTCATTATGAATTTGCATATATTTGTCTTCACTGGTCTTTTTCTCTTCACATATCTATAGAAGGTTTTGCAGTCAGTTTTTATGTTTTCCACAAAGTTACCTTCATATTTTATTTTCCCTTTCCAAATTAAACCCTTTGTCCTCCTCTGCTGAATTTCAACTTTCTCCCTGTCCTCGGGTTTGCTGCTTTTGCTGGCCAATTTATATGCATCCTCTTTGGCTTTAACACTGTTCCTGATTTCCCTTGTTAGCCATGGTTGAGCCACCTTCCCTGTTTTATTCTTACACCAGACAGGGATGTACAATTGTTGAAGTACATCCATGTGTTCTTTAAATGTCTGCCATTGCCTATCCACCATCAACCACTGAGGTATCCTTGGCCAGTTTATCCTAGCCAATGCATGCCTCGTACCATAGGCTGGGGCTATTTTCCCTGGAGTGTCTGAGGCTGAGGGGTGACCTTATGGAAGTTTATAAAATCATGATGGGCATGGATAGGGTAAATAGACAAGGTCTTTTCCCTGGGGTGGGGGAGACCAAAACTAGAGGGGAAAGATTTTAAGGGACCTAAGGGGCAACTTTTTCATGCAGAGGGTGGTGCGTGTATGGAATGAGCTGCCAGAGGAAGTGGTGGAGGCTGGCACAATTCAACATTTAAAAGGCATCTGGATGGGTATATGAATAGGAAGAGTTTAGAGGGATATGGACCAAATGCTGGCAAATGGGACTAGATTTATTTAACATTACTCGTTGGCATGGGTGAGTTGGACCAAAGGATCTGTTTCCATACTGTACATCTCTATGACTCGAAAATATAATCGGAATGAGATGTTCTGTATAACAGAGTGGGAAGTAGATGGGGTTCTGTATAATAACACAGGAATGAGATAGAGGTGGTCTGTATAGAATAGTGGGAATAAAACAGGCGTCTGTAGTGTGAAAATGAGACAGGGGTCTGTATAACCGAGTGTGAATGAGTTGGGGGTCTGCATAATAGAGTGGGAATGAAATGTGAGTCTGTTCACCAGAGTTTGAATGAGATGGGGTCTAAATAACAGAGTGGGAATGAGATGACGGTCTGTATGACAGAGTGGAAATGGGATTAGGGGGGTTCTGTACAACAGAGTGGAAATGAGACAGATGTCTGTGTAAAAGCAGAAATGAGACAGGATCTAAATAACAGAGTGGGAGTGGGATGGGGGTCTCTATAACAGAGTGGGAATGAAATGGGGATTCTGTTAAAACAGTGGGAATGAGACGAGGAGGTTTTTATAACAGGTGTTAATGAGATGGGGTGTAAAATTGCAGGTGCATAATCTCCTCAGTATATCATTCTGGATACTTTTATTAATAGTGCTGTAAGAGTCCGAGTGTGAATGATCTGTCTTCTCTCACCTTATGGTTGACTGAAGTCACTGAGGATCTGTTAGATTCTAAGTTGCAGCTCCCTTCATAGGTTGAATGGAAGTCAATCAGGGATAGCTTCTTTCCTGCAATATCGATAGATGTTCTGCTGACACCAACCATTCCATGGTAAATTCTGACTGTACATGCTGACCACCAAAGTTCTTGGACATAAAGGCATCTTTTTGCAAACTGCCCTTACACATGCACAATCCACAATTAAATAGTTGATGAAATAACTCAAACTGTAAGGTCACATTTTCACAATTGGTAATAAACAAGGAAATCAAGCAGAATCATTTTAAAAGAAGCATTTCCTCTCTGTCTCCTTGTCCTTTCCCACCACTTCCTATAGGCCCCCCTTCCCTTTCCCATCGCTTCCCTCTCTTTGCCCATCTCTGAACCCCATTCCCCCACCTCCTCCCAACTTCTTTTCTTCCCACACCCAACATCAAATGCCCTCTCACCCACCCTCTTCCCCTCCTGCTCACCAATACTTTTATCGTGGTCTGTGTCTTGTGTTGTCCGTGATTTCATATCTTTCACCTCCTGTGGCAGTAAAACATCATAATTCCAGTTGTTATAAATCCTTGGTATTGGCTGCACGCCTGGAAAAAATGAAATGAAGACATTACAATTGTACGGGTTTCTATGAGATTCCCCCCTCATTACTTTAAACTCCAATGAATATAGTCCTTTCTGATCCAGTTGCTTTTCATACATCAGTCCTACCATCCAAGGAATCATTCTGGCGAACCTTTGTTGCACTCCATGTAATGGCCAGAAAGTTTTTCCTCAGA
Organism: Rhincodon typus; assembly: GCF_021869965.1. Classification (NCBI taxonomy): domain Eukaryota; kingdom Metazoa; phylum Chordata; class Chondrichthyes; order Orectolobiformes; family Rhincodontidae; genus Rhincodon; species Rhincodon typus. The sequence continues at coordinate 1,217,977 of NC_063368.1, read as the reverse complement.
TAAGGAGACCAAACCCGCACACAATACTCCAGGTGTAGTCTCACCAAGGCCCTATACAATTGCGGTAAGATGACCCTGGGACTGTACCCGAATCCTATTGCTACGAAGGCCAATATACCATTTGCCTTCTTTGCTGTCTATTGTACCTGCATGCTTACTTTGACTGATTGATGTACAATGACTTCCTGTCTCCCAGCTCTCATTGCACCTTCCTTTTCCCCATCTATCACCATTCCGATAATAATCTGTTATCCTGTTTTTGCTACCATAGTGGATAACCTCACATTTATCTACATTACACTGCATCTGCCATGCATTTGCCCAATCATTCAACTTGTTCAAATCACTTTAAAGCATCTCTACATCCTCCTCACAGTTTACCCACCCACCCAACTTTGTGTCATCTGAAAATTTGGAGATATTACATTTAGTTCCCTCATCTAAATCATTAATATATATCATGAATAGCTGGTGTCCAAGCACTGATCCTTGCAGTACCCCACTAGTAACTGGCTATCACTTAGAAAAACATTCATTTATTCCTATTCTCTGCTTCCTGTCTGTCAACCAATTTTCTATCCATATCAGTACACTGACCCCAATCCTATGCATTTTAATTTTACATGCCGGTCTCTTATGACAGACTTTAGTGAAAACCTTCTTTCCCTTTCGTACGTCCATGCTGATTCTGTCCAAACCATTTTCCCAACTGTTCAGCTATGAAACATTTTGAATGGACTCTAGACATTTTCCCCATTAATGATGTCAGGCTAGACAGGAAGAGATAAAGGGAAAGAAGGACATGGAGAGGGAACAGAAAGGCACGAAGGAGCATGAAAAAGGGCATGTGCAGAAGGCCATGAGCAAATGAGGCAGGGATTTCGACAGGAAGACAGGATGGAAGAGGAGCTTGGGAAAGCTCTGTAGAAACCACATGCCCTCTCTGTCACACAGACACAGACACTCTTGGTATGTGAAGGAGGCAGAGTGAGGAAGACTCTGAGCTATATGCTTTGGAGAGCTCCACATGTGTGATTGTGGTGTAATTTCCTACCATACTCCAATGGCGTGCATCACATCGGATTTCCACTCCATCTCACCACTCACCAGACATCCTGCAAATCATCAGCATCCTATGCACCAGCATCATCTTTAAAAGCCCACTGAGCACCCAGACAAGCCCTGTTAGTCTGGAGCTGCCCTGCACAGTTGCTGACATTTGCCCCAGACATGGCAGATAAGGAAAACCTGGCTCACCACTTTGTGGGCAGGAACCTGGAGGTCCTGCTGGACAAGATGGTGAAGACACAGGATTCCCTCTTCCCCCAAGGACCAGCAGTGGAGGTCACAACAGCAGACCATGCTAGCCTGGTGCGAGGTTGCCATGTGAATGCCCACCACTGTAGGAGGAAGGTCAATGATCTTCTTTATTCCACTAATGTTATTGTCACCTTCTTCTCTCAGATACCTCACACTCTTACAGTCATGTCGACCAGGTTTCCTAAACTGAACTCGTTTAATTTGCCTGCATTTGGCCCATGTCCCTCTAAACTTTTCCTATTAATATACCTGACCAAATGTCTCTTAAACGTTGTAATTGTTCTCACTACTACCACTTCCTCTGGCTACTTGTTCCATATATGCATCACCCTCTGAATGAAAAACTTGCCCTTCAGGTTCCTATTAAATCTTTCCCCTCTCACCTTAAACCTATGCCCCCCCCAGTTTTGAACTCCCCTACCCTGGAGAAAAGACCTTGGTTGTTTACCTTATCTATGCCCCTCATAATTTTATAAACTTCCATAAGGTTACCCCTCAGCCTCCTATGCTTTCAGGAAAAAAGTTCCAGCCTATCCAGTCTCTCCTTAAAATTCAAACCCTCTAGTCTTGGTAACATCTTTGTAAATATTTTTCGCACCATTTCCAGTTTAATAACATCCTTCCCAAAGCAGGGCAACCAGAATTGTATGCAGTACTCCAAATGTGGCCTTACTAATGTCTTGTATACAGCCGTAACATGACATCTCAAATCCTGAACTCAATACTCTGACCGATGAAGGCAAGTGTGCCAAACGACTTCACCACCCTGTCTACCTGCGACACCACTTTCAAGGAACTATGTACCTGCACCGCTAGGTCTCTCTGTTCAACAAAACTCCCAAGGGCTCTACCATTAACTATGTAAGTCCTGCTTTGGTTTGTCTTACCAGAATGCAACACCGCACATTTATCTGAATTAAACTCCATCTGCTATTCCTTGGCCTACTGGCCCAGATGATCAAAATCCCATTGTACTCTTAGATATCCTTTTTCACTGTCCACTATAACCACCAATTTTGGTGTCATCTGCAAATTTACGAACCTATATTCTCAACTAAATTGTTTAGGAGTCAGGAGGAACTTCTTCACCCAAAGGGTTGTGAATCTGTGGAATTCCCTGCCCAGTGAAGCGATTGAAGCTACCTCGCTGAATGTTTTTAAGGCAAGGCTAGATAAATTTTTGAACAGTAAATGAATTAAGGGTTATGGTGAGTGGGCGGGTAAATGGAGCTGAGTCTCAAAAAGATCAGCCATGATCTTATTAAATGGCGGGGCAGGCTCGAGGGACCAGATGGCCTACTCCTGCTCCTAGTTCTTCTGTTCTTATATAAATGATGAACTACAGTGAACTCAGCACCAATCATTGCGGCACACTGCTGGTCACAGGCCTCCAGTTTGAACAACAACCTTTACCACCATCCTCTGTCTCCCACCACCAAGCCAATTTTGTAACCAATCGGCTAGCTCTCCCCATGAAATCTAATCTTGTTAACTAGTCTACTATGCAGTACCTTGTTGAAGGCCTTGCCAAAGTCCATATAGACGACGTTGTCCGCTCTGCTTTCATCTATCTTCTTGGTCACCTCTTCAAAAAACTCAATCAAATTTATGAGACATGATTTCCCATGCACAAAGCCATACTGACTATACCCAATCAATCATTGCCTTTCCAGAAGCATGTAGATCCTGACTCTCAGAATATCCTTCGACAACTTACCCATCAATGACGTTAGGCTCACTGGTATGTAGTTCCTTGGCTTTTCCTTGCAGCCTTTCTTAAATAATAGCACAACATTAGCCAAACTCCGGTCTTCCAGCACCTCACCCGTGGCTGTTGATGATACAAGTATCACTGCTGAGGGTCCCACAATTTCTGCCCTAGCTTCCCTGGGATACACTTGATCAGGTCCTAGTAATCTATCTACCTTTATGTGTTTAAGATAAGACCTCCAGCAATTCCTCTTCTGTAATGTGGGCTCTTTTCATGACATCACTATTTATTTGCCTGAATTCCCTCGCTTCCACATCTTTCTCCACAGTAAATAGTGACACGAAATATTTGTTTAGGATCTCACCTATTTCCTGTAGTTCCTCACATAAGTGGCCTTGTTGATTTTTAAGGGGCCCTATTCTCTCCTTAGTTATTCTTTTGCCCTTAACGTATTTGTAGAACCTCCTTGGATTCTCCTTTACCCTATCTGCCAAAGTTATCTCATGTCCCCTTTTTGCTCTCCTAATTTCTCTCTTAAGTACAGTCCTATACTCCTCAAGGGATTCACTCGATTCCAACTGTCTGTACCTGACATATGCCTCCTTCTTTTTCTTGACCAGAGTCTCAATATCTCTAGTCATCCAGTGTTCCCTACTCCTATCAATCTTGTCTTTCACTCTACCAGGAGAATGCTCGCCTGAACTCTCATTATCTCACTTTTGAAAGCCTTTGATTTGCCAGACAGCCATCTGCCTCCCCCAATCAACCTTTGAAAGTTCCTTTTTAATGCCACTAAAATTGGCCATGCCCCAATTCAGCACTGGGACTGGACTGGTATTGGAGGCTGCTCTTGACCCACTGTGCTGGGACTCCCAAGTAAAGGCTATCCCCCTTGACTTGACTGAGGCCTGCTGACAACCATAATAAGCCTTTGTGTCAATGCTTAACAGCATTGAGGGGGCACAGTGCAAAGCAAGGCAATGCAGGCAGGATGCTGTGAGTATGCAGACAGACTCAAAATGAGCGAGTGCTATGACAGTGAGTGAGGAGCCTGGAGATGCAGCTTAATTCAGTCCATAAGCTGGGTGTGTGTTCCTGAGTGCACAGCATCCTTGCTGCAGCATTACCATAGTATAATGGAAGCCCAGGGTTCAGCAAAGAATTGCAGAAGCATCCTGTAAGTGAATCGGAGATATGCCATAGGTGTTCTTATAGACTGGCACATGTCAAATGCCAATGTTGTGGATGTGAGATGTGTGTGGCCAGTGCACATGGAGATCCTTCAGAGCAAGTGGAAAGCTGAAATTCACCAGTACCCACTCTAACTTCCATGTTGACGTTTTCATGATGTCCAGCTTGTTTGGTAAGATAGGATGTTAAAAGTTAATGAGGCGAGTTGGGCCATTAACATTTACTAAGCAATAATCCCCTTAATTGGCAACTTTGCCACCGCCTAGTGAGAAACTCACCTCGCGAAGAAGTGGGATTCTTTCAACGTCAGGATGGGCCTTGCTAGACTTCTCATCTGATTCTGCCACAAACCTTACCATAGACAATGTCACTCAGACACTATTAGGTTCTGCCAAAAGTGATTATTTAGCTTCTCTGCCATGCCTCAATTTCATATAAAATTTCTTATCTCTGCCTGCAATGGACCCACAACTGGTCTTTCTAAACTTCTCCTTTTCACATAAGTATAGAATCTGTTATAATCTATTTTTACATTTTTTGCTGGTTTTCATTCATATTGTTTCTGTCTTTCCTGATCAATTTTTTGTACACCTTTCCTGAATTCTAAAATTCTCCCAATCCTCAATCTTATAATCTTTTTCAGCAGCTTTATAAGCTTCATCCTTTGATCTAATATAGCCTTATTGAGTTTCCCAGTGGGTAATTTTGCCTTATAGGAGTGCATGTTTTTGAAATACTAGCCATTGCCTCTCCACCATCAAACTTTTTAATGTACTTTTTACAATCTGTCACAGCCAACTTTGTCTTCATACCTTCATAATTGCCCTGGTTTAGATTTAAGACTTTAGTCTCAGATTGAACTGTATCCTTTCCAAACTTAAATGGAATCTTCTAACATACTATGGTCACTATTGTCTAAGGGTTCTTTTACTCCAAAATTATTCGTTATCCCTTTCTTGTTACATTACACTAAATCTAAAATAGCTTTTGTGCCCCGCCCTAGTTGGTTCCTCAATTTATTGTTTCAGAACACTATTTCAGACACATTCCAGGAATTATTCCTTCACACCATTGGTGCTCATTAGATTTACCCAGTCTATATATCGATTGAAATTACCCATGATTACTGTGGTCATCTTGCTACATACATTTCTAATTTCCTGATTTATACTGGGCCCTAAATTACTACTATTGAGCGGTAATAAACAACTCCTATTAATGTTTAAAGTAAACAAAGAACTATGAATGCTGAAGATCTGAAGAGATCTGCTGAAGATGTGGAAAGAAAGCAGAGTTAACGTTTCGAGTCCAGGAACCCTTCTTCAGAAGCTTCTCCAGCAATTTTTGTTTCTGCTTCCCATTAATATTTGCAGTCTCTTGCTGTTTCTTAGCTCCACCCGAATATATCCTATATCCTGTTCTTCCAATCAGAGATCATCTCTCACTGATTGTCAACACTACTGCACCTCTGTTTCCTTTTCATCTATCCTTCCAAAACATCCAATATCCTTTAATTTTCAAATCCCGGTCTTGTCCACCCTGGAGCTATTTCCCTGCAATGGCAGTTAAATCGTACCCATTTATTTCTACTAGCACCATCAATTCACCTATCTTTTTGCAAATGCTGAGTGCATTCAGATACAGTGCCTTTAATTAGATGAGTCTGAAGCACTTGCATCCATCTTCAGACAGAAGTGCCGAGTGGATGATCCATCTTATCCTGCTCCAGAGGTCCCCAGCGTCACAAACGCTAGACCTCAGCCAATTTGATTCACTCCACTTGATAACAGAAAACGCTGAAGGTACTGGATACTACAAAGGTTGTGGGGAATGACATGTCCTTCACACAAAAATCAGAATGCGTGAATGGGTGAATGAGTGAATGGATCATCCACTCGGCACTTCTGTTGATAATAGTAAGGAAGACGTACTAGGAATTTTGAGGAACTTGAAGATAGATAAGTCCCCCAGGCCTGATGGGATTTATCCAAGAAATCTATGGGAAGCGAGGGAAGAGATTGCAGGGCCTTTGGCGATGATCCTTTCGTCCTCGCTGTCCACGGGTATATTGCCAGAAGATTCGAGAGAGGCAAACATTATTCCCATGTTCAAAAAAGGGAATAGGGAAAACCCCGGAAATTACAGGCTAGTTAGTCTTACGTCAGTGGTGGGCAAATTACTGGAAAGGGCTCTGAGAGACAGGATTTATGATCACTTGGAAAGGCACAGTTTGATTCGTGATAGTCAGCATTGATCTGTGAGGGTTAGATCATGCCTCACAAACCTTATTTTTTGAAGAGGTGACCAAACACGTGGATGAAGGTAGAGCAGTGGATGTGGTATACATGGATTTAAGTAAGGAGTTTGACAAGGTTCCCCATGGTAGGCTCATGCAGAAGGTAAGGAGGCATGGGATAGGGGGAAATGTGGCAGATTGGATTCAGAATTGGCTGACCCTTAGAAGACAAAGGGTGGTAGTGGACGGAAAATATTCAACATGGTGCTCAGTTACGAGTGGTGTACCACAAGGATCTGTTCTGGGTCCTCTTCTATTTGTGATTTTTGTAAATGATTTGGATGAAGGAGTGGAAGGGTGGATTAGCAAGTTCGCGGACGATACGAAGGTGGGTCGAGTTGTGGATAGTGCGGAGGGCTGTTCTAGGTTACAAAGGGACATTGATAGGATGCAGAGCTGGGCTGAGAAGTGGCAGATGGAGTTTAACCCTGAAAAGTGTGAGGTGATTCATTTTGGAAGGAAAGCAGAATACAGGGTTAACGGAAAGATTCTTGGCAGTGTGGAGGAGAAGAGGGATCTTGGGGTTCATGTCCATAGTTCCCTGAAAGCTGCCACCCAGGCGGATAGAGTTGTTAAGAAGGCATATGGTGTGTTAGCTTTCATTAATAGAGCGATTGAGTTCAAGAGCCGTGAAGTTATGCTCCAGCTATACAAAAGCCTGGTTCGGCCACATCTGGAGTATTGTGTTCAGTTCTGGTCGCCTCATTACAGGAAAGATGTGGAAGCGTTGGAAAAGGTGCAGAGGAGATTTACCAGGATGTTGCCTGGAATGGAGGGAAGGTCTTACGAGGCAAGGTTGAGAGAGCTAGGGCTTTTCTGTTCAGAACAATGAAGGATGAGAGGTGACTTGATAGAGGTGTACAAAATGATTAGAGGTACAGATAGAGTGGACAGCCAGAGACTTTTTCCTAGGGTGGAGGTAGCTATTATGAGGGGGAATAGTTTTAAAGTGAGTGGAGGTAGATATAGGGAGACGTCAGAGGTAGGTTCTTTACTCAGAGAGTGGTCGGGCCGTGGAATGCATTGCCGGAGAGGGTAGTGGAGTCGGCCTCATTAGGAGCATTTAAGCGGCTATTAGATAGGCATATGGATGATAGTATAACGTAGGGGTGGAGGTTAGATAGACCTTAGGATTAGGATAAAAGTTTGGCACAACATTGTGGGCCAAAGGGCCTGTACTGTGCTGTAATGTTCTATGTTCTAGCCAGTTACTGCTCTATTCTATCAGTCTACTCTCCATCATCAATAAAATAATGGAAGTACAATCCACCAGAATTTGCAAACAAATAACCTGCTCGCTAACACTTAGTTTCAGTTCCACTAGGGTCATTGGGCTCCTGATCTCATTACAGCCGTGGCTCCAACAAGGATAAAAGAGCTTAACTCCAGGAGTGTGGTGAGGGTGACTGCTTTGAACTCATCGAAGCATTTGACCGAACATGGCTTTAAGGACCCATAGCAATACAGGAGTCAATGGGAATTGAGGGAAGACTCTTCACTGGTTGGAATCATTTTTAGCCTAAAGGAAGGTGACTGTGGTTGTTGGATGTTAATCATTTCAGCTCCAGGGCATCTCTGCAGGAGTTCCTCAGTGTACCTTCAGCTGCTTCATCAATTACCTTGTTTCCATAATAGATCAGAAGTGGGGATATTTGTAGATGATTACACAATGTTCAGCATCATTCATGACTCTTCAGATAATGAAAGTCTTTCTCCATATCAGCAAGATCTGGCAATATACAGGGTTGGGTTGACAAGTGGCAGGTAAGGTTTAAGAAACACAAGTGCCATGAAATGACCATCTCCAAATGTACAGAATCTAACCATCTCCCCTTGAAGTTCAATGGCAGTATGAATTCTAAATTCTCCACAGTCAACATCCTGGAAGTTACCATTAACTAGAAATTGAAATGGACCAGCCATATAAATGTTATAGTTACAAGATTAGGTCAGAGGCTAGGAAGTCTGTGGTAAATAACTCACTGCCAGACTCTCCAGATTCTGGTCCAATATCTTCAAGACATGAGTCAGGAGTTTGACTGAATGTTCCCCATTTGGTCGCACATTCCCTCTATGCAGTCTTAATCTATGACTAATTTGTCAAATGCAATTTCTGTGAAGTTCTCAGCTCTGCAAGTGCACCACAGTGACTCTAGCTGCTGCTCAAGTTCAAAAACCCAGACTCATGTTTTTGTAGCTGGAAACACGTCCCTTATCTGGACTGTATGGAGCGTCCACAACTCCCCAACTGGCACAGGATGGGCATTCTACATAGCTGATTTGTCCTGCGATGCCTCAAGTTCTTTTAGATTATTAAGAAAATAATCTATAAATTACATTCTCATATAAACACTATTCAGAAGTGTTTAATTATCTGCTGGTAGTAGTATTGATTATTCAGGAGAGAACTTCTGAGCGATGAATCCAACCCATCTCCCTGGACTATGCCTGTATCCCTGTTCCTTCTCGGTGTTGGATCAATACTGCTCCATTGACCAATCCCACTACCCACATTCGCTCCCTCTTGGTAACAGATCAGTCTAGCCCCTCAACACCCTCTGGTCTCTCTGGGCAATGGATCATCTGCATTACACCTCTCCTCCCATGCCCTTGGGTAATGGATCATGGCTGGCTGTAAAACAATGGCAGGTTACATGTTAGGTTTTGTCCCTCTAACCACATGCCTTTGCTATTGAATGTTGATCTGGGATAGCACACAGGAACATGCTCGTCCCTCTACTGAGTGTCATATTTCATAACAGGAAACGGTTGTGCAACAGAGCGAGAGAGAAATGATGTGTGAGCCACAGGTCTTTTGGGAATTTTGTTCACGACAGGGTACAACTTTAGGAAGTTAAATGAAGTGTCAGGATGAATAAAGAAAAGCACCACAACTTTAAGAAACTATAGACCTTAATTATCTTGAAATGCCACTTCCCATCCAGCCTACCTTCACTCCAACTTACAAAGTGAATAAAAGCTGATAAATAGCCCATTTGAGGAGAAAGAACTGAGAATGGGAAAGTTAAAAAATAACCACTTGTTCTATGTGGCACAGAAAGACACAACTACAATGGGTGAAACCTCTATGTGACTACTGGGTCCTGGTCTCTTTACCTGGTCACATGCATTCACCAGCATCTGCAGTTCCTACTATCTCTGATTCAATCATTACCCCTCCAACCCACTTTCCACATATACTCCCTCATCCTCTGTCCATCTTAATTCTCAGACTCGTGATCGGCTCATACACAGCACCCAGTGCACACCCACACAATATGTAATATACTTTACCTCCAAACCATTGGTACACGATGTTGCATAGTTGTGATCTGAAATCATTGTTGTGAAACTGCATCCAAGACTGGGGAAAAGTGCAGCAGAAGCTGACATACACAGCCTGACTGAGAGTGCTGGGCAGTTCCTGAGGGCAATGAGATGAAAAATGAGAAATAACAGCAAGAACGTTAAGAACTTAGAAACCACTTAAGCCACCTGACATTTGCCTCAGGCAACAAGGCCACCAGGATGTGTTTAACAAAGAGAAGGATGATACAATGACAGGTCCAGACTTAGACCTGCACTTTTCTCTTTTGGTCATTTTTCAGTCTGTAGCATTGGTCACTGACATTCTCTCTCAGCAGCCAGTTTTAAACACAATGGATGGACAGTTCACACACAGAGCAGGTTAAGCGGTTCTCAGATAGACTGTGGATAAAACCTTCAAATTAATTCAGTTCCAGGGACGGCACATAACTATTTGATGACTTGGGGCAGGAGGACAATCCTTTGACTGTTTGTTCATGATACTGGACAGCTCTAACCATTGGAAAGATCCTTGCACTGAAGGGTTTCAAAAGAAGAGTAGGGCCCTGTTTGATTTCTTATCTGCGAGGAACCACATATTTATCCTATTGGATTATTTAGCTATTTATCTAAAATACTAGTTGAAATGTGCAAATTGAAAATCTAGTGAAATTATGCAGTACATTTTCAGCTGTACAAGACTATGTGCTTTTGGAGCAGTGAGGTTGTTACACTGTTGAGGCACAATGGTATCAGGATTCTTTGAGTTAAGGAAAAACGGCATGACAACAGTCTTTGGACTGATCCAGATCCAGTTTGTTATAGTCCTTTGAGGGTAGTGCAGCCAGAAACATTAAGAACATTAAGAACATTAAGAAACAGCAAACATCTTGCTCTCCCTTCTCTTTGTCTGAGTGACAAGCCAAAAAAAAAACTAGAGACATAAAAGAAGAAATTCTAATATGAGAAATGAACTTGGTCCATTCAATCAGCTATCAAATCAAAGAATGACCATTGTTCTCTTCACAACATTACATATCATTGCTAAAATCTAAAGAATTGAGAGAAATACCTCTTCACTTTGTAATGTAGACTTTTGATCTGTAGAAATCTTTTACTCAGTCTATATTTTCTCCAGCCATTATATCTGTATCAAACATCTGTCTTTTGTCATTTTGTGAATGAATGTGGGTGTGATAAACTGGTACAGTTTAAGTCACATAGTAGTGTGTTAGTGACCTTTTTGTCTTTGCATTTGTTAAAGAATATGTTTATTTACAGTAAATAGTTATTTTCCTATTAATGATGAAATCTGAAATGACTTGCTTTTGTTCTGACTAGTAGTCAATTGATCACATTGGTGACCTAATTGGGTAGCCACACAGTTGTGAAACCGTGGGGTTCGATTATTGGCACACTTGTCCCAACTTATTCCCAACAGGTCACCTCTCTCTATGTGGCCAGAAAAAGTGTGCGTAATTAATTCAGCAATTTGCCTGTAGCTGAAGTATAGCTAATGGTCCAGGCTTTTTTGAGATTTGTGTTGATCTATTTGAAAATTGGCTCACACCAGCCTCCTTGCAGTCCCTGGTAGAAACCCTGATCTCAGTGAGCTGTCACAATACTAAGCAATCACAGTCCCATTCCTTTCAGCATCCTCAAAAGAATGCTGTCAGGAGCTACATGTTGATTTGTTTTGAGTTCCTTCACATTGACAGTTAAAATGTCAGTCTTCACTGAGTGATGCATTACCTGTGACCAGATATCATTTATTGGAGTTAAGGCTGACACAAAGCGGTCATATAAGACCTTTACCATATACCAGGGATTTACCAGCGTGTGCCCTGAGCAATTCTTCAACCTTCCTGATTACACGTCCTCTGACAAAACTGAATAATTCCACTGTTGCTGTTGCAGTTTTCCACTATTGCTTTTAGCTGCTCCAGTTGCAGCTTTTCCTGAGCTTCAGAGAGGTCAGTCCCTATTCTACTTCTCCTGAGAACTAGTTTCTTTTACACTCTGGAAGGTACTTTTGTCTACGTCAGGGTCATTCGGATTTGATTAGATTACTATTTTAGCTTTGTCCAGGCACATGCTGCTTCATCCTGCTCTGATAAGGTCCCATGTATGTGCTCATTAGAGGGCACTGCAAGACCACACACCCAACAGACACAGGACATGAGCTCCTGGGTAAAACACACAGAGTCTGAATCTGATCAGCTCATGGGCAGCCAAAAGAAGATGGGCAACAAATTTTCATGTTAAAGGCCATAATGAAGGCCAGACAGCATTTGTAGGCAGCACAGAAACCACCTCCTTTGCCCTTGTTGCTTGAAGATGTCGTCAGCTGCATGGAACTGGCCTCCCTGTGGTAGTTTAGGGGGTTGCTGGAGTAACGATTCTGCATTCAATGCCTTTTGAGGAAGGGAATTCCAGAGATTCATCACTTTCACAGAAAGATTGTTTCCTCATCTCTGTTTTACACAGGTGCACCCTTATGTTTAAACTATAGTGCATAGGCCTGGACTGGGATTGGCCCTGCACGATTGGTCTGATGTGTGTCTGTCTGTCTCTGGACAGTCAGGCTACAATCAGTGTGTGAGATGGTTCTGGACAGTCAGACTGGGATTGGTGTATACGATATGTCTACACAGTGAGACTGGGATTGGTGTATACGATATGTCTACACAGTCAGACTGGGATTGGTGTCTGCGATATGTCTACACAGTCAGACTGGGATTGGTGTCTGCGATATGTCTACACAGTGGAGCCTGGGATTGGTGTATACGATATGTCTACACAGTCAGACTGGGATTGGTGTGTGCGATATGTCTACACAGTCAGACTGGGATTGGTGTATACGATATGTCTACACAGTCAGACTAGGATTGGTGTGTGCGATATGTCTACACAGTCAGACTAGGATTGGTGTGTGCGAATATGTCTACACAGTCAGATGAGGATTGGTGTGTGCGATATGTGTAGACAATCAGACTGGGATTGGCGTGTGTGATATGTCTAGACAGTTAGATTAGGATTGGTGTGTGCAATGAGCTGTTACAGTCAGGGTGTGCCAGCAGGCAATGGAGATGATTCCATGCGAGATCTGGAGCTGTTCCTTACACAAAGGAGATGGATGGTCAGGATGGAGGGAGACTGTTTAAAATTAATGTACTGATTAAGAATCAGAAATGATTCCAGGAAACCAAGGAGAAATGAATCTGGGTGTTTGATGGGTGCAAATTGGATAACCATGGCAGACTATGTGCATGATACAGTGTTTGTGACTACTGTAGACAGGAGGTGGCAGCAGGAACCTGTTACGCCTGGTGATATTGATATCAGTCACTTATTGTGCAAATGCCTAATGCATGTGACCCATTAAGAAACTGCATGTCAAATTAGTTCTAATCACTAACCTGAAGAAATCGGTCTCCATAGTAATAGTTCTGACAGTCCATGATCAGCTGAACATAATTTTTTGATATACGATCAAACAGTTGACACTGCACACTGTAATCAGTCTGGAAACAAAATCACATGTTGAAGAGCACTTCCATAAACATTAACAACCTGGCTCACATATATCCTGACTGTTACTCACTATTCTTAGTGAGAAACCCTGACTGTTACTAGCTATTCTCAGTGAGACACCCTGAGTGTCACTCACTATTCTCTGTGAGAGACCCTGACTGTCACTCACTATTCTCAGTGAGACCCTGACTGTCACTTGCTATTCTCAGTGAGAAACTGACTGTCACTCACTATTCTCAGTGAGAAACTGACTGTTCCTCACTATTCTCAGTGAGAGACCCTGACTGTCATTCACTATTCTCAGTGAGACCCTGACTGTCACTCACTATTCTCAGTGAGAAACTGACTGTTCCTCACTATTCTCAGTGAGAGACCCTGACTGTCGTTCACTATTCTCAGCGAGAGACCCTGACTGTTCCTCACTATTCTCAGTGAGAAACCCTGACTGTTACTTACTATTCTCAGTGAGAGACCCCAACTATTACTTATTCTTCTCAGTGAGAGAACCTGACTGTTACTTAATATTCTCAGTGACAGACCCTGATTATTACTCACTTTTGTCAGTGATAGACTTGACAGTTCACAGTGAGAGACTCTAACTGTTACTCACTTTTCTCAATGAGAGACACTGACTTGTGATCACTATTCTCTATGTAGTCAGGCCTCCTGCTGCATGGTTGTTGAACAGCACTGTGCTCACCTCTCCTGCACCTTTGTACAGCAGCAAGGCTGCCATTTGATAGAGGTGATGCTGCCAAATCCATTCTTAAGGAGAGTGGGAGTCAATTTGGCCTCTTTTTCCCTAAAGCTAAAGTATGAGTATGGTAGTGTTATTGTGATCCAAATAGCTTTCTTCAGGGCCTCAAGGATGCTGACATAGTCAGCACCGAGAAGCAGAAAGGATCCACCGACTGATGAATACATCTCTCAGTTACAGAAAAGCTGAAGAAAGACACCAGAGGTTTGGCTGCAGGCACAAACAGTCAATTCTATTCGGGGAAACTTCAATCTGTTCAGAATGTAAGCCTTGAGCAGATTTACAGAGGCAGTAATGAGACAGTTTCTGTGTGCAGATAACTTTGCAGTGCCTACAACAAGATGTTTACATGGTGGCAAACAAATTCTCGCGTTCTACTAAAACCATCGGTCTATAACTCAGCATCTTGAAGACCGAGGTTATGTTTCAGCCTGCACCAGGCACAGAATATGAGACACCAGACAAAACCATAGATGACACCATTTTCAAAGCTGAAGAAAAGTTCAGGTTCATTCATGGAATGTGGGCATTGCAGGCTTTTTCAACATTCATTGTCCATCTCTAATTCTTTATTCATTTATTCATTCACAGGACGAGGCCATCGCTGACCAGGCAGCATTTATTGTCCATCCCTAATTGCCCAGAGGGCAGTTAAGAGTCAACCACATTGCTGTGGGTCTGGAGTCACATATAGGCCAAGTCAGGTAAGGATGGCTGTTTCCTTCCCTAAAGGACATTAGTGAACCACATGGATTTTTTCCGACAATCGACAATGGGTTCATGGTCATCATTAGATTCTTATTTCCAGATACTTTATTGAATTCAACTTCCACCATCTACTGTGGTGGGATTCGAACCTGGGTCCCCAGAATGTTATCTGGATCTCTGGATTAACAGTCCAGCGATAAGACCACTGGGCCATTGCCTCCCATTTTTTCCAACCACATTACTATGGGTTTAGAGTCACCTGTACACCTGATTAGGTAAGGATGGAGATTTCATTAGTGAATCAGATGGGTTTTTAAGACCATTAATATGATCAGCATTATGCTAGCTTTTAATTCCTGATTTTTAATTAATTTACATTCACCATCTGCTATGTTGGGATTCAAACCTATATCTCCCATTTTCTTTGTCTAAACTTCTGAGATACTAGTTCAGTGACATTACCACTATGCCTACCACGTCCCCTTAGGATATTGGTAAAGATATCTACACACAGAGTCAGGAAGCAAGTTCTGCCTATGGCTGACACTAGGACTGTGTCTGAAAGCAGAAGGACATCAAGCTGAAGGCTATGAACAAACTCCTACCAGGCCAAAGTCCTTCCCACTCTGCTGTTTGACACAGAATCCTGGGTCTGCTGCAGGACTGCATCCGAAACACTTCCACTAAAGACACCTACGATCCATCATGAGAGTCTGATGGCAGAATGAAACCACAAACTACGAGGTCCTCCATTGTACTGGGCTCAACAGCATGGAGGAACCCCTTCAAAAAATTTGACTTGACAGCAGAGTATGTCTCCCACATGGGTGAGTACACAATTCTCAAGAGGGATCTAGGATCTGTGGGGAACTGTCTCCGGACAAAAATATCAAGGTTGCCATTTATTGGGGGGAAAGACCTTTACAAACTTCTGTATGGTAGAATACTGCAGTTGAGCAGCCCACATGAGGGAGGCACTGAAATCTGGGTCACAGTTCGAGGGTCATCTACGTCAAATTTGCAACGTCCAACACGCCCAGAGATTCCACTGCTGCAGAAGCTTCCCCTGAAGCACCAATAATGCTAACATGAGCTGTCAGTTCTGTGGCCATCCATGCCACCTTGGACCCTTCAACAACACGACTCACAGGAGACAGCGACAGCTTCTACAGCGTGCACACACTTGAGCAAAGAGGAGTCTACCATGAAAGAATCCAGATAATGGGAGTTCAAATCTCACTGTAGTTTAAGAAGTTGAATTCAAGGTTTAAAACAAAATTCTGTTTTGATACAATTGACCATGAATCTGCTGAATTCTCATAAAAATACAACAGATTCACTCATTTCCCTTCTGATTATTTAAAACTGCGACAAGGAGGAAGGTCTTCATTCACAGGGTGGTGGATCTTTGGATTCTCTCCCTCCAAGAGCTGTGGGGACTCAGTCATTGTCTATGTTCCACACCAAGATCCATAGATTTTGACCAGTCAAGAGAAATGGGGAGTGTGGGAAAATCAAGCTGAGGTAGAAGGTATTGAATGCAGCAGCAGGCTCGAGAGGCCTAATGGCCTGTTCCTGCTCCTGTGATTGGCAGACAATTAAGCTGGGACTTTGTTCACTGGAGCACAGGAAGTTTACAGGTGACCTTATAGAGTTTATAAAATCATGAGGGTATAGATAGGATTAATGGTAGGTGTTTTTTTCCCTAGGATGGGGGAATTTCAAGATGAGGGGGCACATTTTTAGGGTGAGAGAAGAAAAATTTAAAAAAGACATGAGGGGCAATTTTTTTTTTTTTACAGAGAATGGTTCGTGTGTGGAACAAACTTCCTGAGGAAGTGGTCGATATAGGCACAGTTACAGTGTTTAAACATATTTAAATAAGTACATGAATAGGAAAAGTTTGGAGAGATATGAGCTAACAGCAGACAGGGGACTGGTTACATTTGGGATAATGTTCGGCATGAACTGGTTGGGCTGAAGGGTCCAATTCTGTGCTGTGTCTCTCCATGACTGTATTGCTCAGAGGCCTGAGTGTTGGTCTGTTGTTCACAGGCTGACATTGTGATTGCTGTACATATCCACCCAGCCACCAGGGAAGGTACACACCTACAAATACAAATAGTCTTTGAAAGCTGTAAATAGTTCACAGGCTGACACTGTAATCATCAATTCCTGCTAACACAACCCTCACCTGGTAGAGGAGCAGAAAAATCCACCAAAAGGTATCCAGGAGGAGGTTCTGCACCAGAGTGGAGTGGAGTAACTGCTGGAACACAGTTAAGTAACCAGACTGCAATCAAGAGAAACGAGGCACCATTAGTCTGTTACATTTAGCCAGAGAGGAAGAGCACAAACATTTATTGAATGAGTGAAAAGAGCTGTAATATAGGAAAGGAGCAATCTTACTTGAAACCAAGGCTGTGACATTAAATGGGCAGTAGGATGCATTCCAATCCCCACCCTATCAGTGTTTTGCTCTCTCACCCACACCACAAACCATCCCAGCCCAGGCCCCCTCAGTCTCTATCTCTCACCCATGCACACACACAATCCCAGCCCCGAAAGCTCACATTCTCTCCTCCAGACAGCTCACACTCACTCTCCCCCAGGCAGCTCACACTCACTGTCCCCAGGCAGCTCACACTCACTCTCCCCCAGGCAGCTCACACTCACT
>NC_063368.1:1195638-1200467 GCF_021869965.1 Rhincodon typus | reverse complement strand
ACACTCACTCTCTCCCAGGCTGCTTACACTCACTCTCTCCCAGGCTGCTTACACTCACTCTCCCCCAGGTAGCTCACACTCACTCTCCCAGGCAGCTCACGCTCACTCTCCCCAGGCAGCTCACGCTCACTCTCCCCCAGGCAGCTCACACTCACTTTCCACCAAGAACGCTCACACTCACTCTCTCCTGATAGTTTCCACACTCTCCCCAACAGTCCCTCACTCATTTACCCCTGACAGTTACCCCTCTCTCCCCCTTGACAATTCCCTCTCTCTCCCTGACAGTTCCCCTTCCCTCTCTTGCCCCAATGGTTCACCCTTTCTCTAACAGTCCCTGAATCTCTCTCTCACTGACAATTCCCCCTCTTTTCCCCCGACAGTTCCCTCTCTCTCTCCTTGTCAGCACCCCCTCTCCCCAGTGGTTCATCCTATCTCCTTCTCCATCAAAGTTAAAACTTAAGAACTAGCAGGAGGAGTAGGCAATTCAGCCCCTTGAGCCTACTGTGCTATTTGATATGATCATGGCTGATTAACCGTCTCCTTAAACCTCGCTATTGCCGATCAACTTTCTGGCTTAATAAACTCAAACCCGACAGAGTCAAGTAAAAGCATGATTTGGTTGAGGGCCAGATTATGAAAGTTGCCTGGGATGTTCTGTGTTGTGTAAGCAGCAGCTCTCTCACTCACTGACCTGTTTCAAGCAATGTGTGCGAGCCTGTTGCACATTCGCCCAGATCTGCTCCAGGTCTGTTTCGTTGGGCAGTGGAGTCGGTTCCTCCGTGCAGAACCCTGGATATTGCTGAAGCTCCACCAACTTTGGCTGGACATCAGAACGCTGCACAGCAATCCATGTGAGAGATACAAAAACAGATCAGACTGAAAACAAGCACAGGACAGAGACTGTTCTGCACATCCTGTATGAATTGTCTCCAGTGAGATAGAAGTCACAAGTGAAAGGTGCATGGTGACTAAGACGTGCATCTTTATAAAGCTTAATGGACCCCACACCCAGCCCATCAAGTTAATCTTTCTCTTTCAAACACCATTCTCTCTAAAAGCACTCAGGTCAGTTCAGTCCCAGTAACTACAGACTCCATGTGCACAGAGCACAGTCTTTCAGTATCGGGGGAATGATTGGTCAATATTCAGAGGAAACGGTTTGCCAGTGTTGGGGGGGATAGTCAGTCAATTTCAGTGGGAATGGTTGGTCACGGTCACGTGGAACAGTCAGTCGCTGGCGTGGTAATGTTCGGTCAGTGTCACGGAGAAGGTCAGCCAGTGTTGGGGTGGAATGGTTCTTCAGAGTCTGGGTGAGAGGTCGATGGGGGATTTGTGTGAAACACTGACAATCCCTCATTGACAGAAATGAAATGTTCCCTTTGATGAAATGTAAAGAAAACAAGTGAAAGTGCACAAACCTTGCTCTTTGGGCGTTTCTCCAAAGGTATCTCAGGAAATTTTGAACCATGCGGTGGTCTCAATTCTGGAAAATCAATGAACACTTGGAATAAGCGAGAGACAATGTGCATATTGTCCTAAACTCTCAGTGTTTGAGCAAGATGTCGGTAGAGCAGACAGAGTAACAATAGCCAAGATATTTGTCCACATGCAGGATGCTTGTAGGATAGGAAAATTAAGCTGTTTTAAACACCAGCATCAGTGACACTGCAACAATAGCTCCTAGCAGTATCTGTGACGTAACAACAGTCAGTACAGGCATTAGCCACATGGTCATTACAGTCTGTACAGGTATCAGTGGCGTAGCAACCGTCTGTACAGACATTAGTGACACAGTATCAACAGTTAGCCCCTGTATCAGTGACATAGTAATGACAATCTGTACTGGTACAGTAATTACAAACTGTACCCATACCAGTGACACAGTAACAAGAACTGCACAGCTATCAGCAACATGGTAACAACAGTCTATGAGGGATTATTGACATGGTAACGAGAGACTGTACAGCATCAGTGACATGGTAATGACAGTCAGTACAAGCATCAATGACCCAGTCACAACAATCTATACAGGTATCAGTGACACAGTATCAACATCTAGCCCCTGTATTAGTCATGAAGTAATTACAGTCTGTACCGGAATGAGTGACACAGAAATGGCAGTCTGCACTGGTATCAGTGACACAGTAACAAGAGTCCGCACAAATATTAATGACATGGTAACAACAGTCTTTACAGGTACCTGCACTGTAACAAAAGTCTCTACAGCCATCACTGACATGGTAACGACATCTGAACAGGTTTCAGTAACACAGTAATAACAGTTTGTACTGGTATCAGTGAAATTGTAATAACTGTCTGTACAGGTATTAGTGACACCGTAACAACAGTCTCACAGTATCAGTGACACTTTGTTAATAGTCAGTCTCAGTATGAGTGACACAGTAACAACAGCTTGTACAGGTATCAGTGACACAATAACGACAACCTATACAGGTATCAGTGACACAGTATCAACAATCGGTCCCAGTACCAGTGGCACAATAATGACAAGCTGTACCGGTATCAGTGACAGTGAAACAACAATCTATACAAGTATCAGCAACATGGCAACAAAATCTTGTACCAATATCAGTGTCACAGTAGTAATGGTTTTTATCGGCATCAGTGACACAGTAACAATAGCCTGTACAGGTATCAGTGACATTGTTATGACAGTCTGCACTGGTGTCAGTGACACAGTAATAACTTGGTGTACCAGTATCAGAAGCATGTTAATGAGTTACAGTCACTCTAATGATATTCCACTATCAAGTTCTACTAGGTAATCCCTCTGACTCTTTAACTTAAGACATAGTATAATATTAGATATTCTTACTTTCTGATTGGATGCAGGCCGGTAGCACACATTCTTTATTTCGAGTCTCAACAAGCTGTGGAGAATCAAAATAGATACAATTGTCAACAGTGAATTCAGACAGAGACACACTGCTTGTGGTTGGTCACTGCAGTTTCCAGCATTGATCAGGTTATGTGGTTTTTTCAAAATTCTTTCACAGGATGTAGGTGTCATTGTCTGGGTCAGTATTTATTGCTTATCCCTAGTTGCCCTTGAGAAGGTGGTAGAGAACTGCATTCTTGAACCACTGCAGTCCATTACTGTAGGTTGATCCACAATGCTGTTAGGGAGGGAATTCCAGGATTTTGACCTAGAGACAGTGAAGGAGTGGCAATATATTTCCAATTCAGGATGGTAAGTGACTAGGAGGGGAAATTGCACACGCTGGTGTTCTCATATATCTGCTGCCCTTATCCTTCAAGATATTGGTGGTCATGGGTTTGAAAAGTGCTAAGTATCTTTGGTAAATTTCCGCAGTCTGATCTTGTGGATACTACTCAATGTTGCTACACAGCACCGGTGGTGGAAGGAGTGAATGATGGTCGATGTGGTGCCAATCAAGCAGGCTGCTTTGTCCTGGATGGTGTTGTGTTTCCTGAATATTGTTGGAGCTGAACTCATCCCGGCAAGTGGGCAGTATTCTATCAGATGCCTGACTGGTGCCTTCTAGATGGTGGATGGGCTTCTGGGAGTCAGGTGGTAAGTTATTTGGTATAAAATTCCTAGCTTCTGACCTGTTCTTGTAGCCACTGTATTTAAGACTACGAGAAATAAGAACAGGAGTAGGCCATTTAGCTTTTCAAGCCCGCTCCACCATTCAAAAGGACCATAGCTGAGCCAACACTCCAGTTGTCTTGCATTTTCCCTATAATCCTTGATTCCCCTACTGATCAAGAATTTATGTCAGCCCTAACTGTACATAAGGACTCCCCCATAGCTCACTGTGGCATGGAATTCCAAAAACTCATGACCTTTTGAGAGAAGAAATTCCTCTGCATCTCAGTCCTAGATTGGTGCTCCTTCTTTCTGAGACTACGCTCCCTGGTCCTAGACTCTTCCATGAGGGGAATCATCCCCTCAGCATTTACTCTGTCAAAGGAGGTTCAAGAAACAGAACACTTACAGGAACAGTTTTCTGGATATTTTTCCTCCATGTTGTGGTAACCAGTGATGTTTGATAGGATACATAAACAAATGAAAGAATAACTGAAACTTTCCTGAAAGGTGAAAATAATTCAAAGGGAATATTATGTGCCATCACTAAATGAGGGTCAGAAAGTGGATCCTGAATTAAACAAATTGGCACAGTCAGCTTATACTGTAAGTACAGGCCAAAGGAGTGCTACTATTTTAAGAACGGAGTGCTGATGAGGAAGTAAAAAACTAAAGTTGTCATAGTTCCAAAGGACTGCACTCACATTAGAGAGAGTCTGGTGGTGGTTTAACCTGAGGGTTGCCACACCTTAGGTGAGGGGTGAGGTTGAGAAGGTGGGACCTTCACAGTAACTTCAGCAAGTGTGGGAATTAAACCTGAGCTGTTTGCATCATTCTGCATCACAAACCAGCCATCCAGCTAATTGAGCTAACCGACCTCCTGAGTGGAGACCTTCTCACAGACCCATAGATTAAGACTAGCCAGTTGTAAATCAGATAGCAATACTGCCCAGCTGTAATCGAGAGATATTGTGAGTAGCACATGACATTCCTATGGCAGCACAAGTGAGGATTTGATAACACAGGTGTCCATAAACAGGTATTTTACCAGGCCAAAATTGCATAAAGATGTTCTGCAGTTTTGTAAAACATCCATATTTGTCAAGTTGTAGATAAACAATGCAACAACTATAAATTTCAAAGCTAGAGGTGAAATTTTGGTTCAGAGATAGTAGGAACTGCAGATGTTGGAGAGTCTGAGATAACAAGGTGTAGAGCTGGATGAACACAGCAGGCCAAGCAGCATCATAGGAGCAGG
>NC_063368.1:1188911-1195238 GCF_021869965.1 Rhincodon typus | reverse complement strand
TCAGCTTTCCTGCTCCTATGATGCTGCTTGGCCTGCTGTGTTCATCCAGCTCTACACCTTGTTATCGCGATGAAATTTTGGTATTGTTTTCTTTACAAGATGTGCCAATAAAAGCAAAGTTCAGTGGTCCCTTGAAAAAAGTTAAAAGGGTTTGTAATGCGATATTGATAATGGATACTCCCGGTCGTCTTCTGGAGTACTGTCTGCAGTTCTGGTTGCCTTGCTATAGGAAGGATATTATTAAATTAGAGAGGGTTCAGAAAAAAATTACCAGGATATTGCTGGGAATGGAGGGTTTGAGTTATAAAATTAGGCTAGATAACCTGGGACAACACAGTGTGGAGTTGGAGAAACACAGTGGGCCAGTCAGTATCAGAGGAACAGGAAAGTTGACGTTTCGGGTTGGGGACTGTTTTCACAGGAGTGTAGGAGGTTGAGGGATGACCTCAGAGATTTATAAATCATGACAGGCATAGATAAGATCCATAGCAAGGGTCTTTTTCCTAGGGTGGAGGAGTTCAAAACTAGGGACATATTTTGCAGGTGAGAGGAGAAAGTTTTAAAAAGGAGGAGCAATTTATTTTTTTACATAGTGAGTGATTTGTATGTGGAATGAACTGCCACAGGAAGTGGTGGATACAGATACATTTACAACATTTAAAAGACATTTGGATAAATACATGAATAGGAAAGGTTTGGAGGGATATGGGCCAAACACAGGCAAGTGGGATTAGTTTAGTTTGGGTAAGTGGTTGGCGTGAACTAGTTGCACGGAAGGGTCTGTTTCCATGCTCTATAACTCTATGTAGGGTAAAGAATCAATGATGTCACGTGAACATGTTGAAACAGTGCAATATAGAGAAGATGATGAGAATGTCCACGTATGACAGGTAGTAACTGTGGTAAAAGAGGGTAGA
The DNA here is from genome assembly GCF_021869965.1 of Rhincodon typus. NCBI lineage: Eukaryota > Metazoa > Chordata > Chondrichthyes > Orectolobiformes > Rhincodontidae > Rhincodon > Rhincodon typus. The sequence goes on along the minus strand of NC_063368.1, from coordinate 1,194,321 downwards.
GGACAAAAGGATGAGAGCGAGGGAGAAATTTACAATGCTCAAAAAGAACTCCCTTCTATTGGATTAAAAAGTTTGGAGATATTAGAGAATTCAGACACTGTGTTTTTGCATCTGGAGAAAGATTAACAGGAAGATATAGTGAGACTACTCAGGAGGTACAAAGGAATTTGCAAAGATACACTTGGATGTATTACATTAACCAAACATGACATTGATGAGGGTAATTTGGACCCGATAAATCAAAACCCACATTGATTAAACTAAATGAAGCAGGCTCAAGTGACAAAAGAAATTTGACATATGTTGAAGAATCAATTGATCAAACAAAGCCAGAATAATTGGAGCTTTCCTATAATATACGTTCCTAAGCCATGCATTTCAACTAGAATATGTGTAGGCTAAAGGAAAATGAATACTGCCACAAAGATTGATTCATACCCTATTCCTAGACAAGGAGATTGCATTGATAGAGTTGGTAGTGTGTCATTCTTAACCAAAATTGATTTCTTAAAAGGATGCTGGCAGATGCCATTGACAACAGCAAAGGAAATTAACAATTTGGCACATTCAATAGATTATATCAATTTTGGGTTATGCCATTTAGATTTAAGATTTCCCAGCCACATTTCAATGAATAATGAAGAGAGTTATAGCCAAAGTACCTAATTGTATAGTTTACTTGGATGATATTGTAGTATGTAGAAAGTGTTAGAGACCAGCTCCCTGCCCTCCCAACAAAATATATTATGGAGATAGGCTAGACCCTAAAGGCAAGTGTAAGGTACTGTTTTCCAGATATAATTTGATTGGCCCACCACTAAGATTTAATCAAAACATACTTTCTTTTTTCGTAATGCAATTAAAATGTAACAAAATGAAGAAGCGGTACTCTATTGGCACACTTAACAATGTATTATTTAATCCCTAATCATCAACTGTTCCAATATGGGCGGCATCACCTAAACACTTTTTGACAAAATGCAATGCAGCAAAATAGTCATTCTCACATGCTGTCTCTCTCCAGCCCAGTAGAATGAAAACTGAAAGGAACAATCTATCTCTTCTGATTTCTGAGAGGATAACTCTCTAAGTCTTCAATCTAACAGCAGGGAGAATACTAGCTATCCACTTCAGCAGCTAACAAAAAAAAACCAACTGAAAGCAAAACCAAAGTCCTTTGAGACTGTGTGACCCTGCCCACTCATGATTCTTTTGTCTTAATCTGAAAAAACAACCATGGGGAAACCCACAGCTATCTACAAACTGCCTGCTGGGAGCAGACGCCTCAGCGCCACTATGACAAAACTCTTCTGCAAGAGAAACAGGATAGAACACATTCTTAAGGCACAGTATCATCACAAAGGAATATGTAGAATAGTTATACAATTTGCTTAAACAATTACAGTTGGCAGAGTTGATGTTACAACTAGCAAAAAAGTGAACTTACAAAAGCGAAAGTAATGTATTTGGGACATTGTGGTTGGTTGGCTCGCTGAGCTGGGGAACTGGTTTGTTGTTCCGCAGATGATTCATTACCCTGCTGGGTAACATAATCTGTGCAGCCTCCAATGAAGCGCTGTTGTGTTTTCCCACCTGTCATTTGAACTCTGGTGTCCGTTGAGCTATTCTGATGCTCAGTGGTCGTAGGAGTCTTGTGGTCAGTTCAGATGTGTTCCTGATGTAAGGTAACGTGATGAGTGTTTCAGGGCGTGTAGTATCTTCTTGGTGATGTTCGTGTGATAGGCATCTTCTGACCCAGTTTTTTGGGTATCCTTTGTCTTTGGATATCTGGAAGAGGTACTCTTCTTCTTGGCGTAGCTCTGTGCTGCTGCAGTGTGTTGTTGCCCTTTTAAATACTGTTCTCATGCAACTTCATTTGTGTGTGTTAGGTTGGTTGCTGTTGAAATTCAGTACTTGGTCAGTGTGTGTGGCTTTCCTGTGTACCTTTGTTAGGAATTCCCCATTTGTCCTGCGTTCCACCATGACATCCAGGAATGGGAGCTGTTTGTTCTTCTCCTCTTCTCTGGTGAATCTAATTCCGGTGATGGTGTTGTTTATTAGTTCGTGAATCTCCTCAAGTTTGGTCCGTTTAATAATGACGAAGGTGTCGTCACAACTCTACTTCCTACATATATGTCTCAGGAACCAGGTATTACCACGCAGTGTGAAATACAAACACCCCAACAACAACCCACAAGCTCGTAAAACGGCAGAACACAACAGCTGCAGGATGGTAAAGGCAATGACAAAAGACTCACACAACTGGCTCCACAGATATAACAGAGAAATTACACGCCAAAAAACTTTATTCCTGGAAGCTGCCAACCAAGACTGGACAACGGACCTAGAACAAGCCATCAACATCAGTCAACAGACCACAAGAGCCAGGAAAAGACAGACCCTTCGAGATAAACTAGTCAAACTAACCCAACAAAACGACAACAACAGAGCAGACACCTGGATAAGAAACCTCTCAGCCAGGAAACTGACAGACACAGAGAAAGCTGTTCTCATTCGCGGACTCAACTACAACGACAGAGACGCCAACAAAACAGAATTCCTAGCCACACTGGAAACCACACTGAGGACCAACAGCATCAATAAAAGAAACACAACAAGCCATAAGACAGACAGTGATCCCGACACTGACCAGAAAAAGCGAATGCAACACCCTTAACACAGCTGAAAGGAAAGCCCTAGAAGGATTGAAAAAGGACAAGCACATCACAATACTACCAGCAGACAAAGGGCGCATGACAGTAATACTAAATAAACGGGACTACCTCTCCCAGGCACATGCACTACTAGCCGACGAGAACACATACCGGCAAGTGCAGACAGATCCGACACCACAACTGGGCAACAAGATTCTCAACACACTAAAGAGACTCAAACAGACTGGACAGATCAACATAACAGACTTCTTAAGAATGAAACCTGAAGGAACTAACACCCCTCGATTCTGCTGCCTTCTGAAGGTACACAAACCGGAAGTACGCCTCAGACCCATAGTCTCCCTGCCAGGCATGCCATCACATAGATTAGCCAAGGAGCTACAAAGGAGACTAAAGCACCTTGTCAGCAAGTCAGCCCACTCAATCCACTCAGTCCAGGAGTTCCTCAATTCCATCAAGGACATAAGAATAGATGACGACGAGACCATGGTATCATTTGACGTTACTGCCCTATTCACATCGATAGACACGCCACTAGCAAGAGAAACAATGACAGCACTACTCAAACAAGAACAAGACCCCAGTGACACCATGTCCACAGACAACATGCTGAAGCTACTGGACCTATGCCTCACCACCCACTTCACCTTTAACAGCCAAATATATTAATAGATCAACAGGTGACCCATGGGATCACCTATCTCCGGACTAATAGCTGAAGCGGTGATGCAGAGACTACAAAGTATGGCCCTTCCGCTAATCCAAACAAAACTATAGATACGCTACGTGGATGACACCTTCGTCATTATTAAACAGACCAAACTAGAGGAGACATACGAACTAATAAACAACACCCTCACTGGAATCAGATTCACCAGAGAAGAGGATAAGAACAAACAGCTCCCATTCCTGGGTGTCACGGTAGAGCACAGGACAAATGGGGAATTCCTAACAAAGGTACACAGGAAAGCCACACACACTGACCAAGTACTGAATTTCAACAGCAACCACCCTAATACACACAAACGAAGTTGCATGAGAACATTATTCAAAAGGGCAACAGCACACTGCAGCAGCACAGAGCTACGCCAAGAAGAAGAGTGCCTCTTCCAGGTATTCAAAGACAATGGATACCTGAAAAACTGGGTCAGAAGATGCCTATCACAAGAATGACACCAGGAAGCTACTACACTCATCACACTACCTTACATCAGGAACACATCTGAACTGACTGCAAGACTCCTACGACCACTGGACACCGGAGTAGCACACAAACCAATGTCAACCCTTCGCCAACTGCTCACCCGAACAATAGACCTGTAACCCACTATGGACAGGACCAATGTCATATACAAGATTCCCTGCAGAGACTGTGACAAACACTACATTGGACAAACAGGAAGGAAATTAATCACAAGGGTACACGAACATCAATTGGCAACTAAAAGACACATCCAATACTCACTGATCTCTATCCACATGGATAAGGCGAGCGACCAATTCGATTGGGACAACACCAGGATCCTGGGACAAGCAAAGCAGAGACAAACACGGGAATTCCTAGAAGCCTGATACTCCACTAAGAAAGCCATCAATAAAACACAGAGTTCGACCCCATATACACTCCACTGCGAAGGAAAACTGGAAGTGAAGTAATCCATGCCAACGGACACCAGAGTTTAAATAACAGGCAGGAAAACACAACAGCGCTATGTCGGAGGCTGCACTGATGATGTTACCCAGCAGGGTAATGATACGTCTGCGGAACAACGAAGCAGCTCAGCGAGCCAACCAACCACAACATCCACAACCCGAGCTACAAATCTACTCTAAAAGCGTATTTGGGACATTTTTTTAGGACAAGATCAAGTGCCACCCAGAATAGCAAAAGTAAGAGCTTTGATTGAATTCCCCATCTCTAAAACAGAACAAAATATAATTAGGTTTTCAGGTCTGACTCTATGACTATGACTCTATTTGTATCCAAATTCAGAATGATAGCTGTAACCTTGATCAACCTTAATACAAAAACAGATGGAGATGCCATGGTCAACAGAATGTCAGGCAGCCTTTGAAAAGCTGAAAGCAATTTTGACAAATGAACCTGTATTAATGGCACACTAACTTTACAAACTTTTTAGATTAGCATTATTGATTTGGGAATTGGAATAGTTCTCTTCAGGACAATGAGGGCAGAATGGAGAAGTCGGTGGGTTATGTTTCCAAGAAGTTGAATCAATATCAGAAATGATATTCCAGGATGGAAAAGAAGACTTTGGCAGTGTTGACAGTTCTTCAACACTTTGAAGTTTATGTTCAACATTAAAACTACAGGAGACCTTGGTTTTTAACTGATCATAATGTTAACTTGTTTTGTGACATTTAAGATTAAAACACTGAGTGTTCTGTTAGAGTTTGTTTTTTGCAACTTTTTTTAATGTAAAAGTTGTACATATGTCAAGGAAAAGAAATGTTTTTGCTGATAGTTTATCCTGAATCTAGTGATTTATTTGGTCATTTCTATCTCTCACTGGGTGATGCTCCTGATCACTCCAGCCCCTAAGTGGGTCATAACACTCAGTGAGTCCTGTCTCTGACTGGGTGATGCCCGATGTACGCAGTCACTACTGTTTCTCAGGGTGATACACTTGATCACTCCTGTCTCTCACTGGGTGACACAGTCCATCACTGCTGTCTATCACTGGGTGACGCAGTCCATCGCTGCTGTCTATCAC
>NC_063368.1:1146997-1188901 GCF_021869965.1 Rhincodon typus | reverse complement strand
CACAGTCCATCACTGCTGTCTATCACTGGGTGACACAGTCCATCATTCCTGTCTATCACTGGGTGATACACTTGATCACTCCTGTCTCTGACTGGGTGATAAACTTGATAATTCTTGAATTTGGGTGATGCACTCGATTTTTCCATTTCTGTGAAAAGGCAAAGTGCTGGGAGCTGAACAGCCTCACGTGGGAAACAAGACAACTGTGACTCACCAAGACTTCAGGATGAGCATGCAATGTGCCACTGAAATGTTGAATCCTCTCATTCACCAGGTTCATTGAGCCAATCACGAATGCTGAACGTTATTGGTTAAGTGAAAAATAAATGATATTTCTGTGAAACTGCTGCAACATCAATCTCAGGGGTATAATCTTCCCCTAATCACCCCACTCTGCCCTTCATCTCCCTCCATCCTCCAGTCCACTCTCTTAATTCCTCTTCCTCTCTCCCACTCTCCCTTTTCTTTCCTCACCCTCTACCAACTCCACTTTCTCGCTCCTAAAATTCCCTCTTTCCTTTCTCCATTGATGGCCCTTCTTGTTGTCCTCTTCCCCACTTCCCGCCTTTCTTTTCCCATTGTCCAACATCTCCCCTTTCTCTCCTAGCTTCCCATTCCTGTGCCCGTTCAAATCCACCTCCACAACCTCCTATCTCACCCTCCTCTCTCCCACACACTGCTGCACCTTCCTCAGTTCTCAGTGCTGGCTGCCTACACGAGTGATGAAATTGCATTTTTAAAAACAGCTGAACAAAGCCCAGTCTGAGCTGGGGAATCTTCAGCCCCAGAGCAAGTGTCACTACCACCCAGCCCTGGGGGTATCACTTGGCTGAGTTGATGACCATCCCTCCTGTTTCAAGCCTTACTTTTGAGAATGGCATCCAACAACCACTGACAGACTGCCATTTCAGCATAAGACTTGTCACTCGCGTGAAGGGTTATACCAAGACTGCATTCACAATTTCAGGTGGACATCAAAGATCCCACAGCACAACTTATAAGAATACACAGCACTCCCTGGTTTCCCAGCCAATATTTAACACCAAGGCAGATGGTAGTTGTAGAGGGGTGCTTTTCTGACTGGAGGTCTGCGACCAGTGGTGTCCCACAAGCATCATTGCCAGGACCTCTGATGTTTGTACCACATATAAACGTCCTCCCAGGACAGGTACAGCAGGGTTAGATACAGAGTAAAGCTCCCTCTACTTTTTAAAACAAAGTAAAGCCTCTCCACATTGTCTCTACCAAACACTCCCAGGACAGGGACAGCATGGGGTTAGATAGACAGTAAAGGTCTCTCTACTCTTAATCAGAAAGTAAAGCTCTCTCTACTACTGTAAACTGAAAGTAACCTAAAATAAAGCTGACTCTACACTGTCTCCATCAAACACTCCAAGGCAAGAGACAGCATGTGTTTAAGAGACAGAATAAAACTCCATTTATGCTGTCTCTCATCAAAACCTGTGAGGCCAAGTACAGCTTGAGGTTCTCTACAGAATAAAGCTCCATCTCCACTGTCCTCCATCAAAAAGTCTCAGGTCAGGTATATCACAACGTTAGATAGAGAATGAAGCTCACTCGACACTATTCCCATTAAACACATCCAGGATATGTATTGCAGTTCACTGGTTAGCACCGCTGCCTCACAGCACCAGGAACCTGGCGAGTTATGGTCTGTTCTGGTGTCCTCCAGGAGCACCCAGTACGCCCTAACACACTGGCCACACGGCCATACATCAAGAACATATCTAAACTGACAACAAGAGTCCTAAGACCACTAGGAATCATGGTGGCTCACAAGCCCACAGCCACTCTACAACAAACACTTACAAGGATAAAAGACCCCATTCCCACAACATGCAGAACCAACGTGGTTTACAAAATACCATGTAATGACTGCCACAAACGTTACATCAGACAGACAGGAAGGAAACTAGCCATCAGAATACATGAACATCAGCTAACAGCAAAATGGCACGACGAACTCTCCTTAATATCGGTGCACTCAGACAATGAGGGCTATCAGTTTAACTGGGACAAGGTAACTCGAGTAACCCAAGCCAAACATAGGCATGCATAGGAATTCCCAGAGGCATGGTTCTCCACCTGTAATGCAATCAACAAATACATAGAATTGGACACCGTATACAAACCCCTACAGATCAAAACCAGAAATGACACTACTCACCATAACGGACCAAACAGTATAAATTCCAAGCTGAGCAGAATAACACTGCTTCATCGGAGGCTCCACTGATGATGTCACCTAACACAGTCTGAACAAAAACAAGCCAGCTCGGTGAGCAAATCAACAATCTCAGATTAAACTGGTTTTCAGCTGTCACTCCTATGAGTCAGTGTCCTATCAGCTATCTTCTCACATTGTCTGCTGTCTCCCCGATACCTTGACAATGACAAGAGCCCCACACAACATAGGAATTGAGCAAAAATAAAAGGATGCGAGCAGGAGAATCCTGCAAACGTTTCTTCACCATCTGTCTCCGCCGGGCTGCCACCTCCACTGGTAAATCTATATCCTCTTCATAGAGCGCCAATGGAGTAAGAGCTGTGTTGATCTCAACCATCTTCACACTGCTTACCCACCCTGAGTGGAGAATGCAGAACATATCCAACTTAACATGGTCACCTGCTAACCAGCATGGTTAGGAACGGGAGAGGGGGCAGGAAAGTGGGAGGGGGAGTGAGGGTGGATTGTGAGGAGTGGGAGGGGGCCAGGGGAGTGGGAATGGGGGCAGAGGTGTAGGACAGGGAGCAGGGTGTAGGAGTCAGGGTAGAGAAGCAGGAGAGGCTTTCTTTAGTTTTCTCACTCTATTTCTCTGTTTTGTCTGTGTTTTTCTCACACTCTCTCTGTCTACTTCTCTGTCTTGTGTCTCCAACTCTTTATGATCTTCCTTACTCTCTCTATCCCTCTGTTGTCTCTGAGTTTTCTCTCCTATCTTTTTATTCTTGTTATCTCTCTCACTCTCTCTGACTCTCAGTTCTCTCTTATGCTGTATTCTCTCTCTACTCTCAATCTCAATGCTCTCTCATTATTCTATTTTTTCTCACTTTATTCGCTCTCACTCTTTATTCTCTCTCTATCTCCTCTCTCACTCTCTATTCTTTCTATCACTTTCCCCCTCACTCTATTTGCTCTCTCTGTTCTTGCTCTCACTCTCTATTCTCTTTCTCTCCATTGTCTCTTTTCTTCTGTCTATTATTCTGTCTCCTACTCTATCTCTCTATTCTCTCTGTTTCTATTCTCTACTCTCTCCATCTCTTTATTCTCTTACACTATCTCTGTTCTCTTCCTCTCTCTATCCTCTTTCTGTATCTCTGTTTTCTTCCTCACTTTCTATTTTCTCTTGCGTTATTCTTGCTGTCACTCTCTATTTTCTTTCCCTATACTCACTCCGTCTATTTCACTCATCTCTCTATTCTCTGTCCAGTTTTATGTTGTCTCCCTCTATCTCTCTATTTCACTCTCTATTATCTCTATTTCTCTATTTCTTCTTTCGTTCTGTTGTCTCTAGCTCTCTGTTTCCTCCCTCAATCTCTCTATTCTTACTCTATTTTTTCTTTCTCCCTATTCACTCACTCTCGTCTCTCTCACTTTAACTCTCTTTTCTCACTATCTCTCTCTCACACTCTCTATTCTCTCCCTCTATTCCGTCTCCTCTATATCTCTTGGTATTCTCATTTTTTTATTTCTTCTCTCTCGCACTGTCTGTATTCACTCTTTTTCCCTCTCTCTCTCACTGTTCTCTCTCTCTCTGTTCTCTCACTCTCTATTCTCTCGCTCTATTCTCTGACTCTCTGTTCTCTCTATGTTCTCTCTCTCACTCACTCTATTGTCTCTGTCTCACTCTCTGTTCTCTTTCTCTATTCTCTGTTGTCTCTCTCCCTCTCTCCATTGTTGAGGCTGTTGCTGTGGGAACCGGGTGCCCCACATTGTCGGGGGAGGGGGTGATCTGTGTTAAGAATGGTTTCTGGCCGGTCACTAGGTTCCGGACAGTGGGTAGCTGCTCGGAAATATATTATAAAAGTTTGCAGTATGAGGAATGTGACGGCGGCTGAGGCAGAGAGCGCGGAAATGCGCTGAGAGTTAAATTGTTCATCACACCAATCCTCCCTCCTCGCCATGATGGACTCATCCAGTGAGGGTGGGCGCAGGCGCAGAATCTGGAGGAACTGGAGGAACAACAGAAGGTGAGATGGGGGGAGGGGGGGAGAGAGAGAGGAAAGGGGAGAAGGTGAGAGAGAGAACAGATAGATACAGAGAGGGAGAGAGAGGAAGGGGAGAAGGTGAGAGAGAGAACAGATAGATACAGAGAGGGAGAGAGAGGGAAGGAGGGAAAGGGGGAGGAGCAGAAAGAGAGGAAAGGGTAGGGAGAGAGTGGGGGAAAGGGGAGAGCCTCGAATAAATTCAGTGACCCAGTCTTTGCTGCTATCGGGAATAGAATTTCACAGAATAATGACCATCTGAGAAAAAAAAGTGGCCTCTCCATCTGAAGAGCAAGACCTCCTTAATCTTATACCGTATCCCCTTGTTCTAGTCTGTTGTACACGATGATACATCATCTCAGCGTTCACTCTATTAAATCTCCTCAGGACATTAAATGTTACAATAAAACCATCTTGCATTCTCTAAACTTGAATGGATATAGGTTTAATCTGCTCAACCTCTCTTCTAGGAACGAGTCTACTGAAGCTTCCCTCACTGCTTTTAATGCAATTATATCCTTTTTTCCGATATGGACATATTACAGTCCACAGTGCTGCAAATGAAGTTCACCAAGTTCCTGTATAGCAGTAAATCACCACTACTTTTAAAGTCTGTTCCCCTTCCAATAATTGTCAATGCTTCATTTGTTCACCTAATCACTTGTGAACCTGCACACTCACCTTTTGTGATCAATGTACCAGGGCACCGAGATCCCTCTGTACTTCCAAGTTCTGTGATCTTTCTCCATTTATAGAATGTACTGCTTTTCTATTCTTCCAGTCAAAGTGGGCAAGTTCACGTTTTCCCATATTATATTCCATCTGCCAAATTTTTTTTTCCTACTCTATTAACCTATGCAGACTGTCTACATCGTCTTTTCAATTTACTAGCTTGGTGTTATCAGCAAATTTGGCCAACAACATTTAATTCTCACATCCAAATCATGTATATGAATAGTAAATAATTGAGACTCCAGCACTGAGTCCTGTGACACTCCATTAGTTTTAGCTTTCCAACTCGAGGAAGACATGAATTCCTACTTTCTGCTTTCTTTTGGCTAATCAGTCATCTATCCCTGCTAATGTGTTATAGTCTACAGATTCTCCGTTGTTCTCTTTTGCTTGTTACTGCTTCAAGGTGCCAATCTCTTTTTTATTAGATTAACACCGGACTGAGAGGTTATAACTAATAGAAAAGACTAAACAAGCTGCAACATATTCCTGTAGAAAACAAAAGACCTCAATAAAGCTATCCCTTGGCCTGCCAGATTATGTTTGGTAGTAGAGATGATAGATGTTTACAGCACCGAAGGAGGATATTCAGCTTATTATGTCTGCACCGGTCAGCAAAGATACGACCGCACTAATCCCAGATTCTGGCCCATAGCCCTGAAAGCTACAGCGAAGGAAGTGAATATCTAAATACTGCTTAAGTGTTCTGATAATTTCTGACTCTGCCACCCTTTGAGATAGTGAATTCCAGATTCTCACCACCCTCTGAGTGAAAACATTTCCGCTCAATTCTCCTCTTAGCCTTTTACCTCTTAAATCTATGACACCCCTGGTTATTAACCCTTCAATTAATGGAACAATTGCCTTTATAGCCACTATCTGTGTCGTTCATAATCTTGTACACCTCTATCAGTCCCTCTCAACCTTCTGTGCTCCAAGGCAAACAACCTGAGCCTATCCAATCTTTTCTCATTGCTGGACCCTCCAACCCAGGCAATATCCTGTTAAATCTCCTCTGCACTCTCTTGTGCAATCACATCCTTCCTATAGTGTGGTGACCAGAACTGCACACAGTACTCCAGCTATGGCCTAAACAGCATTTTATACATTCCAATCATAACCTTCCTGCTCTTTTATCCAATCCTTGGCTAATGAAGGCAAATATCCCAATTCTTTCCTCATCACCCTTTGTACCTGTCCTGATACCTTCAGGTGTCTGTGGATATACGTGCCAAGTTCCTTCTGATCTTCAGTGCTTTCCAGGATCTTACTATTTTTAGTGGAATTTCTTGTTAACCCTCCCTGGTTGTACTGGTGTTATACCGGAAACCAGGACCATAAAATAGTGGAATTCAGCATTAAATTTGAGAGGGAGAAATGTGGATCAGAAGTAGCTGTTACAAGCAGAAGTAAGGGTAGTTAGAAAGGAATGAGGACAGACCTAGCTGGTGTGGCCTTGGAAAGGAGTTTAGTAGCAAAGACAGTTGAGGAATAATGACGGATTTTTGAGAAAATAGTTAATGACTCACAACATAGATACATATGAGCGAGAAAGAAGGATTCTAGGAAGGTGATAAGCCAACCTTGGTTAACCAAGGAAGCATCAAATTGAAAGAAAAAAAATATAATGTGGGAACAATTATTGGTAAGCCAGAGGATTGGGAAAGATTTAGAAACCTACAAAAGACAACCAAAAAAAAATGAGAAGATAACATTTGAGGGTAAACTTGCAAGTAATATCAAGATGGACAACAAGAGCTTCTATAAATATTTACAAAGAAGAGAGTTAACAAAGGCCACTTAGAGAACAAGGCTGAGGAAATAATAATGGGAACCCAGGAAATTGGAGAGGAATTGAATATATACTTTGTAACACAGTAGAAGATGCTAATAGTGTTCCAAAATTACTAAATAATCAAGGGGCAAAAGAAGGAGAAGAAATAAATAAATACAGTGCTATCATGAGAGAAGAAGTTCTATGGAAATTAAAGGGTGTAAAAACCAATAACTTCCCTGAACCTGATGGGATGCATCTGAGAACTATAAGAGCAGAAAGTTTATGTTAGAGCTGTACAAAACTTCGGCTAGGCCACAGCTGGAGTACTGTGTGTAGCTCTGATTGCCACACTATAGGAAGAATGTGATTACACTGGAGGGGTGCAGAGGAGATTCGCTAGGATGTTGGCTGGGTTGGAGTATATTGGCTATGAAAAGAGGCTGGGTTATTTTCTTTAAACAGAAAAAACTGAGGGAGGGAGGTTGGGTGTGATTTGATTGAAGTGTATAAAATTGAGTGGCATGGACAGGGGATGAAGCAGTTGTTCCCCTTAGTTGAAGGGCTGATAACAAGGGGCCATAATGTTAAGGTGAAAAGCAGGAGGTTTAGAGGGCATTTGAGAAAATACTTTTGTTCACTCAGAGGGGGACCTAGACAGTAGACTCAGCGTGGCATATTCAAATTTGCTGACAAAAAATATATAAACTGAGAGGAGGACGCAAAGAGATATAGGCAGGTTAATTGAGTGGGCAACAAAATGGCAGGTGTGGAAATGTGAGGTTCTTCACTATGTTAATAGAAAAACTGAATATTTTAAAAGGTAGTAAACATCTAAATTTTGCCATTCACAGGACTTGGGTACACTTGTTTGAGGAATACAAAGTTAGCATGCAGGTACAACAAATTATTTGCTAGGCAATTGTAGCGGCTTGAATTGCAAGTGAGTTGGAGTATAGGAAAAGGAAATTTTGCAGCAATAAAGGACTTTGGTGATATCACATCTGGAATACTGTGTGCAGTTTTGGTCATCCTATTTAAGAAAAGATAGACTTGCATTGAAGGCGGTAATGAAGCTTCATTAAATTGGTCCCTGAGATGAGAGGCTAAGTAAATTGTATATTCTGTAGAGTTTGGAAGAATGGGAGGTGATTTCATTGAGATATATTAGGGAACTGACAGGTCAACCCAAGAGATTGTTTCCACAGGGCAGTGAATCTAGGGACACAGTTTCAGGATAAGGGACTTTCAGGATAAGGGACTGATCATTTGGAACTTAGGTGAGGAGTTCCTTCAGTCAGAGGGCTTTGAATTTTTGGAGTTGTCATTGAAAACATTTAAGACCGAGATTGACAGATTTTTGGTGTTTCAGAATCAAGTGATATGGAAAAGTAGAATTGAGACAGAGGATTAGCCATGCAAGGTTTTTGTACTATTTGTTCTTGGGATGTAGGTGTCATTGGCTAGTCCAGCATTTACTGCCCATCCTCTGTCTACCTATCTGTCTGTCTATCTATCTATCTGTCTATTTTCACGTGTATTATTTTGCAAAATAAATGAAAAGTGCTGTACAGCTCGGGCGCCATCTTAAAAGACAGAAAAATAAACCAAAACAGAGAGCACGAAAGGCAGAAGAATAAAGAAATAGTGTTCAACTTTGCAGTCCTTCTTGTTAAGTGCTCTGCTGTGGGCCTGGTTGCCAACCATGAGTTACCTGGAGAAGGTGGTGTGAGCTATCTTTTTGAATTGCTGCGGTCATGCTGTAGGTAGACCCACAATGTGAGGAAGGAAGTTCCAGGATTTTGACCCAGCAACACTGAAGGAACAACCGTAAATTTCCGAATCAGGACAGTGTGTTGTTTCCATGTACCTGCTACCTTTGTCCTTCTAGATGGAGAGGTGGTCAGTTTGGATGGTGCTTTTGAAGTATTGGTGAGTTACAGTTGGTATACATTCCTGCTACTGAGTGTCAGTAGTGAAGGGAGTGAATGTTGAAGGTAGTAGATGGGTGCCAGTCAAATGGACTGTTTTATCCTGGATAGTGTCGAACTTCTTGAGTGTTTTTGAAAGTGCACCCCGTCCAGGCGAGTGGGGAGTATTCCAATACAATTGTGACTTTTGTCTTTTAGATGGTGGACAGGAGTTGTGTTACTCACTGCAGAATTCCTCCCCCTGACCGGCTCTTGAGCTTATGTGGAAAGAAGGAGCAGGTTCAAGAGGCTAAATGGCCTTTTCCTGTTTCATGTTTAATGTTTTTGCTGTGTTCTGGTCTGAGATTTGATCCTCTTCTCCAGGCTATGTACATGGTGTGGCCTGTGTGACATATCCCCAGAATCCTCCATGTCCTTCTCCAGCTGTCTTCTTGTCTCGTGACTGCATCTCCTCTCTATGTGTTACTGTACTCTGCCTGATGGTCTTCTTTGTGCATTTACAGGTAACGGGACCTGAAGAAGAGCCATGCCTCTGTTTGGCAATGTCTTTAGTCCGAAGAAAACTCCGCCCCGAAAATCAGCCTCTCTTTCCAGCTTGCACACAGTATGTTGTCGTTGGGGGTGTGAACAACTTTGTCACACCTAGCTGCTGAGAAATGTTAACTTATGTATTGCTGCTCGGACATCACTGTCCCCTCGTACAGTGCACTTTGTACCTACATCTGTCTCTCCTGGACTGGAGGGAGCCTTTTTCCCTCCCAGCTGCATGGTATGAAGGTGACAGTGAGACCAGATTGTTGTTGGAGCACTCAAACCATCCAAGTCATGAAGAGCATACTGGTCCAGGCCACTGACTACATGCTATGGTGCAAGGGCAGAACATGTCTGTGGTGGAGGAATGCTCTTGCCAAGTGTGATGTGGTGGGCCGTCAGTGGCTCTCTGATAGTTTACCTGGGACAGTGGTTTGTTTAATCCTGTATGGGTTATCGTCTTGGGGATGGTGAGTATTGCTGTGTGGAATGCTGGCTGTAACATTTCTGGGCCTATGTCTATTCCAGCTTGATCGTGTGAGCCGTGAGATTGAACTGGGCTTGGATCATGGTGCTCCTGTGATGAATATTGGAGGACAGAGCCTGAAGTTTGACAATGGCCAATGGGTGTCAGGTTGGTGTGACTTCTTTTAAAATGTTTGACATGTTCTGATGAAGTCAGAGTGGACTTGCTACATCTCCCTCCCTCTGCATCCCCAGGTTGTGAGTCCACTCAATGGACTGCCTGCTTCTACAGCATCTTACATGCTTTCTGATAATATCTACCTCACTCTCAGTATTCTCATTAGCCCTGTGGTCACACACTGACTTTGAGTTGTAGTCCTGCTCCAGAAACCTGAGCAAATAATTGAGAGCTGAGGGCTATTAAGGCACGGTGGTAGTATCCTCAGCTCTGGGCCAGAAGGCTTCGGTTCAAGACCCACCTGCTAAAAAGGTGTGCCATGACACATCTGAACAGATTGATTAAAATAGCTATAATGGAGAGCTGGCAACCAATGCTGAAGGAGTGCTGCTCTGTCAGACGTGCCATCTTTCCAATCAGATGTTAAGTCAACATCTCTTATGCTCTCAGGTGGATGTGAGAGAGGTCCCATGGCATGATGTTATCAAAGAACAGGAGTATTCTCATTTAATGTTTATATAGCAACTGTAAATATATAAAACAATTTATCTGATCTATGTGCTCAACTACATTTCCATGTTTTCCTCCTTCACTTGCCTTGTCCCTCTGTCTCTTTAAAATAATGAAATTTGGGCCAGATTGCATGTGCAAGCTCTTTTATTCAGATAGTCTCATGCCCCTCCTCCTTCCCAATAGACTATTATTTTCCTTGCCCCTCAAATACGTTTTCACTTTTAAGGGTTACTGTCAAATCTTCTTCCTTCACCTCTTTGGGCCAATGCGTTCCAGATCATATTAATTTGCTGTGGAAAATGCCATTTTCCTCTGGTTGCTTTGCCAATCACCAGTGTTGTCGCTAGAAGCATAAAATCATGAATTGAGTCTGCTCTGCCATTTAAGAAGATTATGGCTGATCTGATGGTAACTTCAAATCTGCATTTGTGCATATCCTGGATAACCTTTCACCCCTACCTGCTTAACAAGAATCTCTCCACCTCTGCCTTAAAGATATTAAAAGACTCTGCTTCCACCATCTTTTCAGGAAGAAAATTTCAAAGAAGTGATCCTCTGAGAGAAACAATTTCACCTCATCTCTATTTTAACAGAGCAACCCCTGATTTTCAAATAGTGATCTCTACTTTCAGACTCTCCCATAGAGGAAACATCCTCTCCGCACTTACCCTATCATGACCTCTCAGGATCCTATATGTTACAATGAAGTCACCTCTTATTCATCTAAACCCCGAAGGATACAATCCTAGCCTTTCCTCATAAGACAACCCATCCAATCCAGGTTTTAGCCTTGTGAACCTTCTCTATACTGTCTTCAATGCATTTACATTTTTCCTTAAATAAGGTGACCGTGACTGTGCACAGTTCTCCAGGTGAAACAGTTTCTACTTATTTACTCAATCAAAACCCTCTTCATTTTGAGCATCTATCAACTCTCCTCTGAAAACTCTGCTCTCCAGACTCCATAAAGCTGATGTTCCTCATCCCTAGAACCACCTATGAATCTCTGCACTGTCTCTAAGGCCTTGATATTCTTCCTGAATGTCATACTTAGAACTGAGCTCAAGACTGTAGCTGGGGCCTAAACTCATTTGTAAAGGTTTGGCATAGCTTTCTTGTTTTTAATTTCTATTCCTATATTTAAAAAAAATAGATTTATTTCAACAGTCTTAATTTGTCCTGCGATTTTCAGAGGTTTTGTGTATTTATCTGCCCTCCCCTCAACCCCGCAAGCTGTCTCTGGGCCTGAATGGCCCACTTTCTCCCACATTGCCTCTATCTCTACCCATCATTTTTGTCATAAAAGACATACTAAAGTCTATGGAATGAAGATAAGCAAATTAAGTTAATATACAGATCTAATTGATTGGTAGAACAGACTGAAGGGATTGGATGGCTTATTCTTGCTGTGATGTTACTGTGAGCAGGTCAAAATTGAGTGCATACTGATGCAATTTGGAAGAACAAGGTGAAGCAATATAAATGAAATAGTGCAATCTTAAAGTTGTTTCAGGAACAGAAACACCTGGGTTTATGTGCAGAAATCCGTAAAAGGAAGGAAGATAAGTATATCAGCCTATGGGGAAAGAGAAGTGGATTAGGTTGGACTGAGTAGCTCCTTTCAAAGAGTCTGCATGGGCAAAAAGGGCACCTTCTGTACTGCATAACTCTGTGATTCCATTCCCTGCATTCCCCCTCTCCTTCTCCCTCCCTGTATTTTTTAACTGCTTCATCCCAGTATGTTGGCTCATTTCACATTGCTTGTAACTATGCCGATCGATGTTCCCTCTATATTGCTGGATCAAAATCCTGGAATTCCTTCCCTAATGACACCTACATCCTGTGAAAGTAAAAGAAATATCTCTTGCATTATAGAGTCTGTGGGAGACAGTGGCATACATAAGGAGGTTCAGCGCCTGCGAAAACGTAACCAGCAGCTGGAGGAGGAGAATAATCTTCTCCGACTCAAAATCGACATTCTGTTGGACATGGTGAGTAGCCCCTGATGTCCAAAGGTACAGGTAAGGGGGAAGCCAGATGACTGTCATATTGGTAAAGTCAGATACCAGAGTGACACCTGGCTGGATAGACCGTTAGATTAATTTTTATAATGTGGTTACGGTGGTGGTCAGTTACTGAACATATTCACATGAGGCTACAAATGTAACTTTAAAAAAGAACATAAGTTTATCACATAAAAGAAAGGAAAGAAACAAAGCACTGTATGACAATTTATAAAGATCTTATCATAAACAGCAAAAGAACTCAACCGTTTTTCCCAGCTGTATCCTTGCAGACACTCAACCCCAATGAAGTATTACTCCTACCTTCTGTCTTCAATTTCTTACTCAACTGACGAAGTTGTCAAGTGTATCCTTTTGGGTAGATGTGATTCTGTCAGTCTCTTTCTGAGATACAGGCCAACTCACTGAACTCTTCAGGGTTTTTTCTGGTGTGACCACTTTGAGGCTGCTAAACAGCACATTTACTGGTATTCTTCTGAACGGAACCTGCTTCTGGACTCTCTTTCTCTTTCCTTGAGTCGTAAAAGTTCAACTTAATAAACACTGCAGCAATTAGCTCACCAATTAGCTTCACTAGTCATTTGGCCTACGTTGCATGATGTTTTTTTGAAATACTGCTTAAAAAAATGAGTTTCCAGTTTTTTTTTTGAAAAAGTCCCCTTCACAGAAGTTACAAACCAAAAACCTGTTAATATGATCCAATTAGGAGCCCTGTCTGTCAGATATAAATAGGAGTGTGAGACGTTCTGTTCACTCTGAGAGCTGGTCCTGAGGAAGCTGGATCAGCGTTAGGGAGTTTCCACGTGTAAATAAAGGGTGGTGGGATACTGGCCTCTGTGGAGTTATTTCAATAATAATCATGGAATCCCTACATTGAGGAAACAGGCCAATTGGCCCAACAAGTCCACACTGCCCCTTCAAACAGCATCCCACCCACATCCAGCCCCCTACCCTTCCACATAACCCTACATTTCCTATGGCTAATCCACCTAACTTTACACATCCCTGAACATTACAGGCAATTTAGCACAGCCAAACTACCCAACCTGCACACTTTTGGACTGTGGGAGGAAACTGGAGCATCCAGAGGAAACCCATGCAGACCCGGGGAGAATGTGCAAACTCCACACAGATAGTCGCCCTAGCATGGAATCGAAGCCGGGTCCCTGGTGCTGTGATGCAGCAGTGTTAACCAGTGAGCCACATGTCGATGAGCCACAGATACCTATTTGTATAATGTATTATAGACCTCAACATGACTCTCCACAAACAGGGATCTGTAAAAGGCAATTAATTTACCATTAAAAGTTCTTCCTAATGCTATTTCTATTTGCTGTCAGTAAATATAGTTACATTAAGCATGCAAAGATTTTCATAATCATATTCTAGACTAATTTTTTCATGCCCTTTTTGTTCAGCACCATTTGCAACTCCTGAAGCAGTCCATGTTCGAAAGCAATAAGAACTGGACAATATCCAGGCTTGGAATGAAACATGGCAAGTAACATTCATGCCACACAAATGCCAGGCAGTGAAAATCTCCAATAAGAGACAATCTAACTATTGTCCCTTGACATTTAAGGATGCTACCATCACTGAATCCCCACTACCAACGTCCTTTGGGTTATGATTGACAGAGATTCAGCTGAACTCCCCATATAAATACAGTGGCTACGAGAACAGGCCAGAGGCTAGGAATCATGATCTGACCCATTTCCTCTACTTTATTCCTTTAAGTTTTTCTTTTGCCAAATCATGATGTCTGATTTCCCTCTTTCTTTGGAATTCAAGTGTTTTCATTACATTTCCCTTTTTTTATATATTTCCTCTGCTTCAGTTTCAAGCTTTGTTATTTCCAGTATTCTCTTCCTTTCTCCTCCATTGCTGTTTTCATCCTTAACACTTTCCTATTTTCTTCTTCTTTCCTTCTATTTCAAGTTTATTTTGTTTTTAATTGAAACTCAGCTCAGTGTGATGATGGAATATCAATTTCAAGTTTTCCTTTCTTTTAAGTCTAAATGCTAGTTAATCCATTTAAGCATGTCATCCTTATGAGAATCTGTTTTTATTTCTACCTTCAATTTAATCATTAATTCTCTCAGCGTAGACTTTCTCAAAGATTTCAAATAATCCACTGTTACATTTTCTACTCCCAAAAAGTTCTTAGCAACAGTCAAGCCACACAGCATCAGAGGCATTTCTGAAGAAGGGTCCCGACCCGAAACGTCAACTTTCCTGCTCCTCTGATGCTGCCTGGCCTGCTGCGTTCCTCCAGCTCCACACTGTGTTATGTCTGACTCCAGCATCTGCAGTTCTTACTATCTCTTAGCAACATTCAAAGCCATTTTGCAATGTACTTCATAACAATCCCTATTTTTAAATTCAGTATCTTCATCTACTCGTTTTTTAAAGATTTACAGATCCCTCTTAAGTTCAACTGATTTCTGGTCAGCAATTGACCATATTCATACAAGGCTCCAATGTATTTTTAACAAAAGAACATAGCTTTATCATACAAAAGAAAATAAATCAAGACTGTATATGTCATACAATTTGGAAATATCTTACTTTAAACAGCAAGAAGAACTATTCAACAGTTTTCCTAGCCAGATCCTTTACAGACACCCAACCACTAGTGAAGTATCACTCTCATCTTTACTCTTTAATTTCTTACTCAACGGACAATGTTGCCAGTGTTTCCTTATGACCACTTTCTGCACATTTAGCAGATGTGACTATCTCTGTCTCTTCCTCAGATGCAGGCTAACTCACTGACTTCTCCCTGATCTCTCAGGAAACAGCTCAGGGTTTTTTTTTCCAGTTACTTTTCCTACTTTGAGAATACGAAACCATTCATCTGTGGTAAGGATCTTTTCTTCAGAACTGAACCTATTTCCAGCTTCGTTCCCTGGGTTGTAAAAGCTGAAACTAGTAAACACTTCGGCAATTCTCCCACTAGGTAGTGTATCTAGTCATTTAGCTTAAGGCACATGGAAATTTTTTTTTAACCACTGCTAAAACAAAATGAGTTTCTGATCCTATTCAAAAAAAAAAGACACCTTCACAGAACTGAAAACCCAAAATTCATTTACCTCCGCTTTAGAATCAAGTTCACATTTAATAACAAATTATAAAGCTTCATGGCAGGTAAAGGAGGCAATGTCTGATGAATGTTTGGGCTTGGATAACATTGTTGGGGCACAAGGGAGCATTGGGAATAATGAGGAGTGATTGGAGATATCCTGACTGATAATTCCTTTGTTTGCAGCTGTCTGAAACAACAGCAGAGTCGCACCTGATGGAGAAAGAGTTGGAGGAGCTGAAGACCCACAACCGCAAGAGGAAGTGAGAGACTGCAATGAAATTGACAGATGCAATGAAAGATGTGCAGCATTGGGAGATGGAACAGAGGACGAGTAGCTAAACATTAAGAGAAAAAGGTTGAAATGTGTGCAGTGTCTCTTTGGAGATACCGAGACTCTTGCATTAAATCTCCAGCTGGGCGTAGGAAGTGGAGTCCATCACCCACCAGGCAGCATCTACATGCTAACCCTGCAGGGAAAAGAAAGAGGCTGGAGACAATTGACGGTCATAGTTTCACAGCATTTTCCTTTTGTAACACCCGTTGAATGAGTGATGTGATGTTGCTTCAGGAACCTTGTACCCCACACACTTGTAGTTCAAACTTTCAATCAACATTCAGCCAAACAACCTCTGAAGCCAACATTGAAAAGATTCTGAATGGACTGATTAACAGGAGCATATGCATTCAACCCCTTTGTGTTTTAATATGGAACTGTCTGTGTAGGGTTGTGATGAACTGCTTATTTCAGAGTCCTGGTAACCGTGTAGGACGGATCTTCATTGCCATTGGCCAATAGTTACACCATAATTTTTTTTTCCCCAAAATTGCAGATGTAATTAAGTATGATTGGGCAGTGATCCAGTCTTGTATCTTTCTCTACCTTCCATCCTCACCCAGGAGAAAGGTTTGTTTCAATGTTTACCTCTGAACTGATGTTTATTCTAATTTTTCTTGTTCTCATTAGTTTCCAGCACTTGGCTTTTAAACCCCTCATCAGTCCAGTGAAACCCTTTCATTCCATACTCCAATGCTGGGATTTGTGTTTAGGTGACAGAGACCAAATTCTCTGAGAATGCTGGAGAAACTCTGCAGGACTGATAGCATCTGTGGAGCAAGATACAGTAGTTAACATTTTGAGTCTGATATCACTCATTGGATCCAAATCCTTAACTCTGTTTTTCTCTCTACAGATGTTGGCAGACCTGCTGAGTATTTCCAGCACTTTCTGTTTTCATTTTAGATTTTCGGCATCCACAATACTTTGCTTTTACTAAATAGCCTGAATCTGAAGGATGCCCTGACACTGTGAATGGATTGGGACCTTTGGTCATAGCATAAAGTGCTGCATTGAGAACTGGTATTCACTTGCTCCTCTGTTCAAGTGAACTGTAAGAATATAAGAGAAAGGGCAGGATGAAGCCATTTGATCCCTCGAGCCTGTTCTACTGCTCAGTCAAATCAAGGTTGATCGGATTTTTGGCCAGAGCTTCACTTTCCTGCCTGCTCTTCCCCTTCCCTTGTGCCCTCATTCCAAATCCAAATTTGCACAGATGCACACTCTTGTTTCCTCCAATGAGTTTCTGTAATACTTCAAAACTATACAGAACAGAAAATATGGACCAAGTTAACCTTCATTTGCTGCCGTGTTATAGGTCTGTTGGGAGATGGGATTTCTTAGTTTCTGATCCTGAAAGAGTGGTTTCAGGGCTGTAAGTCCACCAGATAAAGTATAACTTAAGCTTTGCTTCTCTGTGATCATTGCTGTCTCTTTTAGTTTGTAATTAAAACCAATCGATTTCAAAGCTACAGTCCCCTGACTCTCATTAACTAGAGACGTTTGCTGCTGTTAGGGATAGGGTGGGAGGGTGGGCCTGCGTGGGATGGTCTTTGGAGGGTTGGCATGGACCTGCTTCGACACTAGCGATTCTATGATCCTATTTAGCCTCTCATAACTCAAACCCTCCAGTCTCAGTAACATACTTGTAAATTTTTTTTGCATCCTTTCCAGTTTAATAACATCCTTCCCTTAGCAGGGCAACTAGAATTGGCTCCAAATATGGCCTTACCAATGTCTTGTACAGCTGTAGCATAATGTCCCAACTCCTGTACTCGATGTTCTGATCGATGAGAGCAAGTGAGCCAAACACCTTCTTCACCACCCTGTCTACCTGTGATGCCACTTTCAAGGAACTAAATATCAACACTCCTGGGTCTCTGTTTGACCACACTTCCCAGGGCTGGACCATGAACTAAAATGCAAAACCTCACATTTATATGAATTAAATTTCATCTGCCATTCCTCGGCCCACTGGCCCAGTTGATCAAGATTCCATTGTACTCTTGGATAACCTTCTTCATTGTCTACTGTACCACCAGTTTCGGTGTCATCTGCAAACTTACTAACTATGCTTCCTATATTCTCATCCAAATGGTTTATATGAATAACAAACAACACTAGCACCGATCCTTATGGCACAGGCCTCCAGACTGAAAAACAACCCTCCACCATCACACTGTTGTCTCCTACTATCTAACCAATTGTGTATCCAATTGGCTAGTTCTCCCTGGATTCAATATGATTTAACCTATTAAGTAGTCAACCGTGTGGAACCTTGTTGAAGGCCTTCCCTTCATCTATCTTCTTGGGCACCTCTTCAAAATTTTATGAGACATGATTTCCCATGCACAAAGCCATGCTGACTATCCCTAAGCAGTCCTTGCCTTTCCAAATGCATGTCGATCCTGTCTGTCATGATCCCCCCCACCTCCAACAATTTACCCACCACCAACATTAGGTTCACTGGTCTGTAGTTCCCTGGCTTTTCCTTGCAGGCTTTATCAAATAATGGCGCAAAATTAGCCACCGTCTAATCTTCTGGCACCTCACTCATGGCTGTCCATGATACAAATATCTCTGCTAGAGGCCCCGCAATTTCTTCCCTAGCTTCCCACGCTGTCCTGGGATACACTTGATCAGGTCCCAGGATTTATCTACCTTTATGCATTTTAAGATCTCCAGCAGCTCCTCTTCTGTGATGTGGGCTCTTTACAAGACATCACTATTTATTTCCCCAAGTTCCTTAGCTTCCATGTCTTTCTAAATGGTAAATACTGATGAGAAATACTTGTTTAGGATCTCGCCCATTTCCTGCAGTTCCACACATAGATAGCCCTGTTGATCTTTAAGGGGCCTATTCTCTCCCTAGTTATTCTTTTGCCTTTAATATACTTGTAGAATCTTGTTAGATTCTCCTCTATCCTATCTGCCAAATCTGTCAAGTCCCCTTTTTGCCCTCCTGATTTCCCTCTTAAATGTTCTCCTACATGCCCTATACTCTTCAAGAGATTCAGTTGATCCCAGCTACATGTGCCTGACATTTGCCTGCTTTTATTTGAAGATCCTCATATCTCTAGTCATAGAAAGCCTACAGTGTGGAAGCAGGTCATTTGGCCCATTGAGTCCACACCAACCCTCTGAAGAGCACCCCACTAGATCACTACAACCCAACATTTCCTTAGCCTGCACGTCACTGGATATTATGGGCAATTTAGCATGGCCAATCCAACTAAGCTGCACGTCTTTGGACTGTGGGATGAAATCGGAGCACCTGAGGAAACCCACGCAGACATGGAGAGAATGGAAAATTCACAGACAGACACCTAAGGGTGGAATTCCGGTCCCTGATGCTGAGAGGCAGCAGTGCTAACCACTGAGTCGTTGTGCCGTCATAGAGGTCTCCAGCACGGAACAGGCTTTTCCACCCAACTTGTCCATGCCACCCAGTTTTCATAATTTAAACTAGTCCCATTTACCTGCATTTGGTCCACATCCTTCCATACTTATCCCATCCATGGTACCTGTCTAACTATTTCTTAAATGATGAAATTGTACTTGCTTCCACCATTACCTCTGGCAGCCCATTCCAGAACTCACCACCCGGTGTAAAAAAAATTGCCTCTTTGGACCCCTTTATATCCCCTCCCCTCTCACCTTAAACCTATGCCTTCTAGTTTTAGACTGTCCTACCATGGGGAAAAGCTGTTGGCTATCTACCTTACCTATGCCTGTCATGATCTTAAAGAACTCTATAAGGTCACCCATCAGTCTCCTATGCTCCAAGGAAAGAAGTCCCAGCCTATCCAACCTCTCCTTATAACCCAAACCTTCCAGTCCAGGTAGCATCCTAGTAAATCTTTTCTGCACTCTTTCTAGTTTAATAACATCTTTTCTATAGTAGGGTGACCATTACTGCATGCAGTATTCCAAATGTGGCCTCCCCAATGTTTTGTACAGCTGCAACAAGACATCCAATTCCTATACTTAATGCACTGACTGATGAAAGCAAGCATGCTGAAAGCCTTCTTCACTACCCTGTCTACCTGTGACGCAATTTTCAAGGAGCTATCAACCTGTAGTCCCAGATCTCTCTGTTCTATACCACTTCCCAAAGCCCTACCATTGCCTGTCTAAGTCATGCCCCAGTTTGCTTTACCAAAATGCAGCACCTTGCATTTATATAAATTAAACTCCATCTGTATTTCCTCAGCTCATTGACCCAGTTGATCAAGATCTTGCTGCATTCCCAGATAACCTTCTTTATTGTCTACTATGTCACCAAGCTTGTGGTCATCCACAAACATACTAATAATACCTCTTAAATTGTCATCCAAATCATTTATATAAATGATAAATAACGGTGGACCCAGCACCGAACCCTGTGGCACAACGCTGGTCACAGGCCTCCAGTCATCCAGTGTTCCCTACTCCTGCCAGCTTTGTCCATCACACAAGCAGGAAAATACTGGCCCTAAACTCTTGTTATCTCAGTTTTGAAAGCTTTCCACTTGCCAGACATCCCTTTACCTGCAAACAGCCTCCCCCATTCAATTTTTGCAAGTTCCCATCTAATCCATCAAAATTGGCCTTGTCCCAAATTAGAACTTTAACTTATGGACCAGACCTATCCTTTTCCATAACTATTTTAAAATTAACAAAATTATGGTCTCTGGTCCTAAAGTGCTCCCCTACTAACGCCTCAGTCACTAGCCCTGCCTTATTTCCCAAGAGGAGGTCGGTTTTGCCCCTTCTCTAGTCGGGCTATCTACATATTGATTGAGAAAGTTTTCCCAAACACACTTAACAAATTTCTCCCCATCCAAGCCCCTAACACGAAGGCAGTCCCAGCCTTTGTTTGGAAAGTTTAAATCCCCTGCTATTACAACCCTTAGAGGTATCTGCAATCTCATGAACATAGAACAATACAGCACAGGAATGGGCCCTTTGGCTCATGATGTTGTGCTGAACATGACGCCAAATTAAACTAACCCCTTCTGCCTGCGCTTGGTCCATATCACTCAATTCCTTGCATATTCATGTGTGTATCTAAAAGCGCCTTAAACGCCTCATCTTACCTGCCTCCACTACCACCCTTGACAGTACGTTCCAGACACCTACCATTCTGTAAAAAAGACTTGCCCCTCACATCTCCTTTGAATTTTACCCCTCTCAACTTAAATGCATGTTCCCTAGTATTAGACATTTCAACTCTGGACAAAAGATTCTGACTGTAATCATTATCTATGCATTTCATAATTTTATAGATTTCTATCAAGACTCCCCTCAGCCTCTGGCGCTCCAGAGAAAACAACCCTAGCTTTTCCAGCCTCTTCTTATAGCTCATGACCTCTAATCCAGGCAGTATCATGGTACAGTTCTTCTGGACCCTCTCCACAGCCTCCACATCTTTCTTGTAATACAGCGACCAGAAACACCCTCCACATTTACTCCTCAATTCCCTGATGACTATTGAGAGGTCCTATTGTATAAGCCAAGCAAAGTGATCAGCTGCTTCTTCATAGAATCATAGAGTCCCTACAGTGTGGAAGCAGGTCTTTCGGCCCATCAGGTCCACACCGACCCTCTGATGAGCATCCCATTCAGCCCCACACCCCTACCCTATAACTCTGTATTTCCCATGACTAACCCACCTAGTCTGTACACCCCTGGATACTATTGACAATTTAGCATGGCCAATCCACCGAACCTGCACAGCTTTGGACTATGGGAGGAAGCCAGAGCACCACAGGAAACCCACACAGACATGGGGAAAATGTGCAAACTCCCACAGACAGTCACCCTAGGGTGCACTTTGAGGCAGCAGTGCAAACCACTGAGCCATTGTGTCACCCCAAATTCTTATTTCTCTGTTCCACCTATACATCTTCACTGGACTGTTCCTCAGTAATAGTCTAAGTATTGCTGTGATGTTTCTCGTAATCAAAAACACCATTCTCCCTGCTCTCTCGCCACCCCTCCTATCTTTCCTATAGTGTTTGTACCCCAGGACATTGAGCTGCCAGCCCTGTCCCTTCCTCAGCCATGTTTCTGTAATAGGTATCATAGCTGCTAACAGTTGAATGTTCCCATCCATGCCCTGAGTTCATCTGCCTTAACTGTTAGATCTCTTGCATTGAAATAAATGCTGTTTAATTCATCAGTCTTGTGCTGAGTCCAGAGATTATTACCTTTGAAGTCCTGATTTTTAACCTCCTGCTTAACTCCCTATATTTGTTCTGCAAGACCTTATCCCTTTCTTTAACTGCGTTGTTGATACCATTGAGTACAACAACCCTTAGCTGCGCACGCTCTCCTTGGAGAATTTGTTGAAACCACTCTAAAATGTCCTTGATTCTGGCACCAGAGAACATTTCTGTTCTGGTTTAACGTGGGAGTGGAAATGGGGAGAAGCTCCTGAAGTTGAGAGATGAGACTTGTGGATCAACGTACCTGCAAGCAAACATAAGGTAAATGGTTATGGCTTGTGTTTAAGAGTTGAATGTTGACCAAGGCACTAAATAGATTAATTATTCCTCCAATTTCTCATTAACACTCTCATTGGCCTTGGTTCAGCATCACGTTCTTCACTCAGGTCTAGAGTGGGTTTCGACTCAGTGTTTAACTCAGTGAATAGTTTATCACGGCAGTTTCCAGTGTGATTGATAGCATGGCATTGTAGAAATATACAGCATGAAGGGAGGTCCTTCAGCTCGTCATTCCTAGGATAGCCCTTTGAAAATTAATTGATTAGTTCCATTTTCCCACATTTTCCATCACAGCAAGTTTTTCCCTTTCAAGTATAATTCAAAGGGACTAGACTAGGTTTTCTTGGGGAGAACATTGCATTAATTTAGTAGTATTAAATATATTGATTAATGTTGGTGATAATATTAATTAGTACCATGTTGATTGTGATTATTCCGGAAACTTTTACAGAGAATAGGATATTATTATTCAATTAAAGGTGGTAATGTCAGGAATTTACCTTCTACAACTTTTTCCAAGGAGATATGGAGGGGTGTCACAGCGCAGCAGACATTTGAATCATAGAATCCCTACAGTGTGGGAACAAGCCATTTGGCCCAACAAGTCCACACCGGCCCTACAAAGAGCATCCCACCCTGACCCATTCCCCAATCCCTGCATTTCCCATATCTACCTTAACGTCCCTGAACACTACGGGCAATTTAGCATAGCCAATCCACCCAAACCCGCACATCTTTGGACTGTGGGAGGAAACCAGAGCACCTGGAGAAAACCCACGCAGACACAGGGAGAATGTGCAAACTCCACACAGACAGTTGCCCAAGGGTGGGCTTGAACCTCGGTCCCTGGCGCTGTGAGGCAGCAGTGCTAGCCACTGAGCCACCGTGCCACCCCATGCAATTGACCTGATCGGAAACACTAACAATGGACATAAGTAGAAAGTGAGAGAGTGGATCTGGCTGGTGCAAGAAGGAATGGCATCACAGGATGACAGGTACATGTTTGGTTGGTGAGTTTTGTTTTTCTTGCTGTTTAATCGAGGCAATTGTTTAAAACCACAGGAAGACAGTAGTGCAGTGGTAAGGTAACTGAATAGGTGATCCAGAGGCCCAGGTTAATGCTCAGCAGTTAGTGGAATTTAAATTCAGCTAATAAATTTGGAACTGCAAACTAGTCTCAGTAATTAGTGATGACTATGAGATTCCTCTTCATTGTTGTAAATTTCCTTCCCTTGTCTCATCCTTGCCCGGGCTGGCCCACATGTTACTCCAGGCCCACATGTTACTCCAGACCCACAATAACGTGGCTGACTCTTAGCTGCCCTCTGAAATGGCCTGGAAAGCCATTCCATTCGAGGGCAAAAAAGATAGGCAACAAGTACTGGCTTGGTCAGTGGCACCTGTACCTCCACAAAAGAAGGACTAAATAAAATAAAACTCAAACCAGAAGAGTATGAACAACAATGAAATTGAAAGTTCAACTGGTTTAAACTGATTAATACGATTGTAGTCAAGTTAACTATGAGAAAGTGAACACATGAGAGAGTTAGCACTGAGCATATCTTAGAGGCATCAATTAAAATTTAAAGTTCATACAAGAGTTATGAATATCTAGTTAATGTGTGTCAGTATATAATTTTTTAGCATTAGGAAATAACGTTTAACTGAAAAATTGAATAAATGCAATTAAAATATGTATCAATCTATTACACTTTAAAAGTTGAGGTCATGTTGCTTTAAGGGGTTATCAGTTAGAAAGGTAAGATGAGTTCAGCCAGTCTATCTGCAGTTTCTGGAGGTGTAGGATCTATATCGCAGTCCAGAGACTCTGGTTGATTGGGAGTTAGATCTAAATTAGTTTGAAAAATTTTGGAAAACTTTTGATCAGATAAAAGAATTGTAAATGAGGATGCTTAATGTAAAAGTCAGGTTAAGGATAGGTCAGAACAAGCTGAGTTGCCATTGAGATATGTATGATTTAAGGTGATTGATTCCCTGGCTTCAATTTATTTGTGTTTGCTGAGAGAGGAATTGGTTGCAATTTGGAGATGGGAGCATGCTGAAGCAGAAGAAATGCAGCTCATGGCAGATTGCAGGCAGCTAGGGCAGAATTTCCTAGGAGTTATTGACAGTTCAATGCAGCTGAGAGCAGGGTGAAGGAAGCCCACAAGTAATATTTACTTAATAAAGCTAAGAAAGATTGGAGCATGGAGAAATTCAGCAGTAACTCAGTGAAACAAGTTGCTTAAACTTGGAGAGTTTTCTGATTTTCTGAAGAAGGGTCTAGGCCCGAAATGTCAGCCTTCCTGCTCCTCTGATGCTGCTTCATCCAGCTCTACACCTTGTTATCTTGCTTAAACTTGGAATTGTGTTGATAATTAGATGCTTGGGAACAGACTTAAAAGTCCTGAGAATCTTGGTCTTGTGAGAAGAGATTGACCTACCAAGATGTGAAAAGTCATTAGGCAGTCCAACTTGGAGAGGCTTTGAGGATAATTCCAAAACCAAATTTTCAAAAGTGAAGAATTGAAAACCGTTGCAAAGGAGTTTTAATGAAACTTGCTGACCCACAGTGTCAGTAACAGAATCTGTTTTGAGCACATAAAACATTTCAAGTGCAGCCTATTGGGTGTTCGACCAATGTTTATCTATTAACTCGTGTTTGTCCTGAAATATATTGCAGTATAATTTGAATAATCAGTTTTATTGTAGATTATTTTATTTTTCTAATCATGTAAAATAAGGCTCAGTTTGTTCAAAACTAGAATCTGTGGTTTTATTCTCTTAATAGGTTTCTGGGATCTTGAATTTATCTACTTCAGCAATCAGCTGATAATATAAATTTATTGTCTTGTTCAGGATTATAACACGAGATTCTAAAAGAGGGATAAAATAGAGATGAGAAGCTCAGACACAATTCCATATGAGAATTTTGAACACTTCATTCATCCTGGGTGATCATGAGAGTAGGAAATGTCTCTGGCTGTTTTAGCTTGAGCTCAGGATTTTCAGAATATAAGGGCCAGCAGGAGTCATTATGGAGCATCAGGGAAGAATCTTGGATTGTATGTTCTAGGAGGTGGTCACCCACAGGCAGTGAGAGTGCAGGATGGTGGGTGGGTGGCTGTCTGGAAGAGTAGGAAGTGCAAGCCTCTCTAAAGTGTGTGCTACTGTCATTGGAGACTGCTGGGAGTGACGACACCTCGAAGGAGCACAGCCCAGGCCATAGTGCCAATTGGGTAGGGGGTTGCAGATTTAAAACAGAGATGAGGAGAAATTACTTCTCTCAAGGGGTTGTAAATCTGTGGAATTCATGACACCAAAGTGCAGTGACTGCTTGGTCTTTAAGTAAATTTAAAAAGGAGTTGGATTTTTCATTCGTAATGAGTTGAAGGGTTATGGAGAGTGGACAGGAATGTGAATGAGGCTAAGATGGGATCAGCATCACTGCATTAAACAGCAGAGTAGGCTTGAGGGGCTCAATTGCCCACTCCTACTCCTGCTCCTAGTTCAAAAGTAAGAATCATATTGGATTTGTAATATTAACTCTTCTTCTCTCCACTGATTCTGCCAGACCTGTTGAGTTTCTCAAGCATTTTCTGTATTTCTTACAGATCTCCAGCATCTGTAGTATTTTGCTTTTACCTATTTAAACAGAATGGGCTGCAGCTCAATAGGACTGGGATAAATGCCCTCACAAGGACATTCTCTAAGGTTATACAGGATTTAAATTAAACTGATGGATGGTTGGGTCATCAGGATATAGAGGTAAACAAGAGGAATAATGTGCATAAAGTAGCAAGAGCGGTAGCCAATGCAAGAAATGGAAGAATTATCATATTAGAGTGGTCTCAGGCAACTCCTAATTTGTATATTTGTATATTTGCATGTGCATCTGTCAAATGGGAAATGCTAGAGTGTATTGTTAAGGAT
Source organism: Rhincodon typus (assembly GCF_021869965.1). NCBI lineage: Eukaryota > Metazoa > Chordata > Chondrichthyes > Orectolobiformes > Rhincodontidae > Rhincodon > Rhincodon typus. Next base: position 1,162,689 of record NC_063368.1, on the reverse strand, counting down.
TTATGGCAGGACAATTAGAAAATCATGATACAATCAGACAGCGTCATCGCAGTTGTGGGAAAAGGATAATGTTCGATAAACATTTTTTGAGAATGTTACACACTGGGTAGATAAAGGAGAACCATAGATGCAGTGTATTCAGATTTCCAAAAGATATTTGATAGGGTACCATGTAAAAGGTTACAACACAAAATAAGAGCTCATCACTTTCGTGTAATGTATTAGCATTGATAAAAGGATTGGCTAACTAAGAGGTCATAGTTCAGATAAGTGGGATTATCTTCAGCTTGGAAAAATATGGTCAAAATCCTGCAACTGCTCCTGTGCATACACCCCAAGGACTGCAGCAGTTCAAAAATACAGCTCACCAGCACCTTCGCTAGGCAATTAGGAATGGGCAATAAATGCTGACCAATCAGTAACAATCCACGTCCCATGAATGAACGTAAAAAATGAGTGCATTGGAATTGGATTGCGATCCATGCAGTGCGATTAGCTTGGGTGTTAGTGACCATAGCAGATCAGTGCAATATTTAATAGGATTAGACCAAGGGGTGTTAGTGACAATTACTGTATCTACTTGCAGTTTAGTTTCTGCTCGAATCAAAACCGAAAGAACTGTGGATGCTGTAAATCAAAAACAAAAACAGAAGTTGCTGGGGAAGCCCAGCAGGTCTGGCAGCATCAGTGAAGAGAAATCAGAGTTAATGTTTCGGGTCCGGTGACCCTTCCTCAGAACTGATGGTAGCTATGAAAATGTCGGTTTATATGCAGAAGTTAGTGTGGGGGCAGGGTATAAGGAGTAAATGATAGATGGGGAGAGAACCCAAAGAGAGACTCTGTCCCCACCTATCATTTACGCCTTAGCCCCTCCCGCTACCTTATCTTCTGCACATAAACCAACATTTTCCTAGCTACCATCAGAACTGAGGAAGGGTCACTGGACCCAAAACGTTAACTCTGATTTCTCTTCATGGATGCTGCCAGACCTGCTGAGCTTTTCCAGCAACTTCTGCAGCAACTTTTTCCAGCAACCTCTGTTTTTGATTTTAGTTTATGTTCTATTTGTCTGAGTTTTGCCTGGGAGATACCACAACTCAAAACAGTCATCTGACTTTTCTGTCTTTCCAATTTAGGAAACAAATTAGGAATTGAATTTCATGGATGGAATTCCCATTATTACTTCCCAGCCACATTCTTGGGTAGGAAAGGACAACAAAGGACACTGCATCATTAGTGTCAGGAAGAGAGATCCAACTTGAGCATTGGCACCAGTTTAGAGACAATTGGGAACTATTCCACAAGGATTAGCTCTACTTTAACATGGAAGGTGCTCATGTACTGGCAAATTGTGCAAACAGGGAAGTGCCAAGATGAAAAGAGATATGGTGTGATTATGAATTTGGAAAAAATGAAGTAAACATGAAACTAGTTTAGGCCAAAAAAGGGATAAGGAATGGTGTTTGGGGATAAGAAAGTTTCAAATGTGTGCATTAGCATGTTTGTACTAGAATGGAAGTGTTTATTTTACAGGAAAGTCCAGATTTAACAGCTTTAAAAGAAATCAGTTACAAACACGACAAGAATAGAAACTAAATATATCAGGATATATTCAGGAGGTAGAGAAAAGATAAAAGACACCGAGAACAGTATTGATTGAACCCATGCAGATAAGGAAGGGGGAAGACTGAGTCAATATGTTTGAGTTAAATGATAAAAGTTCCATTAGTCGGGGGTGTATCTCAGAGTTGCAGATTGTGGGAAGGAAATGGAAGAGGAAACCAACAGTCCAATTGGAAAGATGGAATAACCAAATTATTGTTCTGTTGGATTTCAATTATCCCCTTATCGATTTTAACAGAGAGGGAGAAAATGGAATGGAATTCTGAAACTCTGTGCAGAGACTCCTTCCTTGATGAAGTCAGGCAGCCTAGAAGGCTGGATCTAAGTATGGTTAATGAATTCGATCTGGTAAGTGAAAGAAAAGATTTTGTGTTTATTTAGTGCCCACCAGAAATTACAATGTACTTTACAACCTTGTTATATCCGAGCTGATATTAATATTGGACAAGTCCGATCCCAGAGTGAAACCTGGCTTGATAGATTATAAGTTTTATTTTTGCATTTGGTTACCATAGCGGCCAGACACTAAACATTTGCATGAGATGTCAATGTACTTTTAACAAAAGATGATAAGTTTATTACACAAAATGAGATAAAAATATCTACACATAAGACAATTTGGGAATATCTGATTGTAAATAGCAAATAGAAAATTCAATATTTTTTCCTAACAATACCCTTTACAGACTCTCAACCTCAGTGTTGTATCTCTGCTACCTTCGCTTGAAAATTTCTTACTGAACCGATGAGGTCTTTAACATTTCCTTTTGGCAACTCTCTGCACCTTTGCTAGATGTAATTGTCTTTGTTATTGCCTCTCTGCAAGACACACTGACTTTGACTGCTTTGAAGCTGCCAAACAGCTCAAGACTGCCCCCAAGTGAAAACGTCCCCTTCTGCTGGATTGGAATTGCTCTTTGTACCTGATCTGGTCATTTTTCTTTTATGTGGTTTGTAAAAGTTCCATTTAGTAAACATCCTAGCAACTATCACCCTGGGTACCTTAGTAAAAATTTAATTTAAGTCATATGTTTTCTTGGAAAGGTTGTCATAAACTCAGTTCCAAATGCCCTTCTGACCCTTTCTTTCAAGAGCAGATCAGACTTCCAGGAAACTGAAAACCAGAACTAAAACCCCAATTAACTGTACTTTAGACTCCAAATTCTACAAAATAATAATAACTTATGATCCTTCATGACAACCAATAAAGTACTTTTGAAAAGTCACTGTTATAATGCAGAAAGCATGGCAGGGAGGAAAGTGGGAGTGGGACTGAAATATTTAGGCATAGAATTCCAGAGCTTGGAGTTTTGGCAGTTGAAGGTGCAAACACCTAAGATAAACTGATTAAAATTGAGGATGTTCAGGGGAACAGAATTTGTGGAGGGTGGACATCTTGGATTGCAGTGCGAAAGAGATGAGACAACAGGGAGGGGAGAGGCCATGGAGAGATTTGAAATAAAGGTGAGAATTTAAAAATAACAACGATACTTAATCAGAAGTCAATGTAGATCAGAGAGGAGTGATTGTTGATCAAGATGAAGTGTGAGTTAGCACAAAGGCAACAGAATTCTAATGACTGAGGCTTATAGAAATAGAGTGTGGGAGGCTGAACAAGAGTGTATTCAAGTTAAGTCAATAACAGTGAAATCTGGCTAAGTTGCTGAATATTGGGTTCAGCAGAAAATGAGTGGAGGCAGCTACCAGGTATGGCAATGTTGCAGATATCTTAATGACAGCACAGATATGTGGCTGGAAGCTCATTATGGCTGAAATGTAACAGGTTATGAAGAGTTGGGTTCAGCTGGGCCTGTGTCCACTAGAGTTCAGAAAGATAAGAGGAGATCTGATTGAAACGTATAAAATTCTAACAGGGCTAGACAGACTAGAAGCAAGGAGGATGTTTCATGTCTGAGAAGTCTAGAACCAGAGGTCACAGTCACATGATATACAGTAGGCAATTCAGGACTGAGATGAGGAAACATTTTCTTCACCTGGAGGATGGTCAACCTGTAGAATTCACTACCACAGAAGGAAATAGAGGCTAGCTCATTGTGTATATTCAAGGAAGAGATTCATTAATGTTTAGATATTAAAGACATAAAGGTGTACAAAGATAGTGTGGGAATATGGCATTGAGATAAGAGGATCGGACATGATCATATTGGATGGCAGTGCAGGTTCGAAGGGCTGAATGGCCTACTCCTCCTCCTAGTTTCCATGTTTCAGCCTCAGACAATCAGCAGGGAGAGGGATAAAATTGATGACAGTGGACAGACATTTTTGACAGAGGCGAGGACAACACTTGGAAATGGAGTTTTGGGGACCAAAGACAATGGCTTCAATCTTCCCACTATTTAACTGGAGGAAATTTTTCTTCTCAACCTGTGCCGGAATTGGGTATGAGGTTTGTTATAGTATATGTGCAAAATTGGCCAGTAAGGTTATTGACATTTCACAGATGATGATTCATGGAGGAAATATTGGGAGTTTTTCGTTAGAACATCACAAATTGTAGACAATGTGATTCAGAAAAATAACAACTGGGTGGAATAGGGTGGGTAAAATCAGACTAAATTTAAGGGATTAAATCCGCATTTATAGATACAAGGCTAAAAACAAAGAGTCAGAGGAACCTTTCCATACAGTGAGCTGTCAGGCTGTTGACTTCACTTTCCCCTTATAGTGGTTGAGGCAGAAGCAATAATCAAATTGAAGATTGTGCAGGTGAATGAAGGAAAAGGGAGAAAGGGATATAGGAAGATACAGGAATGGAGACCATTTGTTCAGACACATGTATGGTACAAACACAGTGGGCCAAATGGCATGTTACCCTGATATAACGTTTCTGTATTTCTGTGTAAGCTTGTGCTCTGGGATCAGTACACAAGGTCTTACAAATGTGTACGATGAATATCATCTTTTCTGCCTATGTATTTCTCAGCACCATCTCCCACCAACTGAGCAGTTAAAAAAAAGACTATCACAAGGTTAAACAAATAACGGTATTAACTGGAGAGATATGCAAAGTACAAGGCTGGTCACACTGACCCACTGATTGCAAGGCAGCTGCCTCGATTCCAGCAGTTGTTTTTGTACAGAAACAGACTTGGTGCCAGATTGCTTTTCCCTGTGATTGGTTCACTCCGGTGTCCAGGTTCCAGTGGTTCTCCCTGATCATTTAATTTTCCCCATGGTAATTCTATTCAATATTGTTATTACCAAGGGGTCCCCAAAGCAATTGGATTTCAGTTGCGACGCGTTCCTGATACTTGTGCTGCCTGCTTATTGAATGTCTAGTTTCACCTTTGGGTGAATATTTGGACAGCTGAATTCATGTGTTATTTAGTGGTTTGAAGTTTCCACTGATGTTTTGCTGCTTAACTGTGTTCAACAATGTAAATTTTAGTCAATGTTAACAGCATGGAAAACACATCACAAATGGAATATTTCATAATTCAAAGTCAGGAGCAGCATATCAGCATGTAGAGGCTTTTCAAAAAGTTCCCAATTTAAAAATATTTATATTTTACATTATCTTTTCATTTATGGGTCACTTGGCTGGGCAGACATTCATTGCCCATCCCTAATTGTCTTTGAGAAGTTGGTGGTGAGTCACTTTCTGGAACTGCTGTAGTCCAGGGGTGTAGGGTTATCCACACTGCTATTATGGAGGGAGTTCCTGGATTTTGATGCAGTGGCAGAGATGGAACCGTGATATCTTTCCAAATTGGAATGGTGCACGGCTTGAAGGGAAACTTGCGGGTGGTAGTGTTGTGATCTAAACTGTGGGATTATTTATTATATGTTTGGTTTTCTGGATTTTAAATTAGTAACTGATGGGTTTTCTTGTGCCTGAAGTTTAAAACTTAACTTGTAAGTATTTCTACAGTTTGACAGTTATTAAATAGTTTCTGAGACCTAGCTCTAGAGTGAATGATATTTTCCGCACCACTGATGTTTGTATATCTTAGTTTGTATTGGCACCAGGCAAGGTAAATAATGGGGCCTCAAGGTTTTCAAGGCTTCTGGAACTTGACGTTTTAAAGCTTAATATCCATAGCTTGCAGAGAGTTGTTTTTTGTTCACTTTGGGATTTGGGGCAGTCCTGTGAAGTTCTTGGATGAGAATAGCTGTGTCCTGGGAAAGGAAGGCTATATAGTGAACTAGTGTGAGGAGTTTGTGTTAATCTCAGAACAGAGGTGTTGGGATAAACCTCTGAAGAGGTTAGTTAAAGCCTGAGTATGTTTAAGCTCAGGTATAAATAGCTTCAGGAAGAAGCTAGCCTATAGTTCCAGTGCAAAAATTAAAGTCACAAGTGACTTAGGATCGTAAAAATGTTCCCTTACTGTCCTTGTCCATCTACGTGGTAGAGGTCGCAGGTTTAGAATGTGCTGTCTAAGGACTTTGGTGAATATCTGCAGTGCGTGTTGTAGATGGTACACATTGCTGCTACTGAGCATTGATGGTGCAGGGAGTGAATGTTCAAGGTGGTGGATTGGATGGCATCAAGTGGGCTGCTTTGTCCTGGATGTTACTTATGTTTTTTACCACATACCAGGTCAAGACTGAATATTGTCCAGGTCTTTCTGCATATTAACATGGACTGCTTCAGTATCTGAGGGTTTGTGAATGATGCTGAATATTGTACAATCATCATTAATGAATATCCCTACTTCTGACCTTATGATAGTGGAAAGTGAAACAGATAAAGATGGTTGGATTGAGGACTCTATCCTGAGGAACTGAGACAGCTGATTTCTAATAATCATAACCATCTTCCCTTTTCCAGGTATGACTCTAACCAGCAGAGAGCTTTCCCACCTGGTTCACATTGATTCCAGTTTCACAAGAGCTCCTTGATGCCACAATTGGTCAAGTGTGAACTTGATGTCAAGAGCAGTCAGTCTCATGTCATCTCTTCAGCCCTCATATCCATGTTTGAGGCAATGCTGTAATGGGGTTAGGAGCTGAGTTTCCCTGGTGGAACCCAAACTGGGTGGCACTGAGCAGGTTATTGCTGAGTAGGTGCTGCTTGATAGCACTGTTAGTGACAACTTCCATCACATTGAGAGTAGACTGATAATAGTAAATACGTTGGATTTGTCCTGCTTTGTGTAAACAGGACACCCCTGGGCAATTTTTCCATATTGTTAGGCAGATTGGAACAGCTTGGCTAGGGGTACGGAAGGTCTGGAGCACATGTTTTCAGTACAATTGCTGGAATGTTATTGGGCTTGATAGCCTTTGTGCTATCCAGTGGCTTCAGCCAATTCTTGATGTCATGGAGTGAATTGAATTGGCTGAAAACTGGCATCTGCAATGCTACAGATCACTGGAGGAGGCTGAAATGGATCATCCACTTGACATTTCTGGCTGAAGATTGCTGCAAGTGCTTCAGTCTTATCTTTTGCACTGATGTGCTGGGCTCTTCCATGATTAAGGATGGGGATATTTATGGAGCCTCCTCCTTCAGTGAGTTGTTTAATTGTCCACCCCATTCACGACTGGATGTGATAAAACTACAGAACTAAGATCTGATCCATTGGTTGTGGGATCGCCGAGCTCTGTCTATCACTTGCTGCATATGCTGTTTGGCATGCAGGTAGTCCTGTTCAGTAGCTTCACCTGTTACCTCTCAGTTTTAGGTATGCCTGGTGCTGCTCCTGGCATGCCCTCCTGCACTTTCCGTTGGTGGTAATGGGTGAGTGGGGGATTCTCACATGTAGCACTTTCCTCCATTCATAGTTTGAATTAAAGACCAATTCAGTGCGGCTCTCTGGATTCAAATAAAGTTTCACTCCCAAATCATCTAGATAACCGGGATAGATTTTTAAAAAGTTGCTCCTGACTTGGGAGTGTTTGATGGGGACAGAGTAGAAAATGTTATATTTTGTATATGACCCTGTGCTGTCCCTAACATGCAAATATTTGGTGGGGACAGTTTAGACAATGCTTTACTCTGTCAAATCCTTGATGGGGACAGTGTAAAGGGAGTTTTATTTTCAGTTTAAAAGAGTAGAGGAAGCTTTAGTAAGTAGCTAATCCAATGCTGTACCTATCCTGGGAGTGTTTGATGGTGATAGTGTTGAGGGAGTTTTATTTTCAATTTAAAAGAGTAAAGGAAGCTTTACTGTATATCTAAATCCATGCGATCCCTGTCCCGGGATTGTCTGGGGACAACGTAGAGGGAGTTGTACTCAGTATCTAACTTTGTGCTGTTTCTGTCTTAGAAGAGTTTGATGGGGATTTCAGGTGCTGTATGTTGGGTAAGGGCAGGTTTTGGAGTAACTACAATCCTGGATCAAGTGAACATGCTACTCCTTCCATGAAGTCATGTGATCCTGAGCTTATTTGATGAATATTGAACAAAGTATTGATGTGAAACTGTTGGCCCGTTCCTGAATCTGTCCTTATCTACAGTTATGAGGAGCCTGACACGAAGCATAGTCTCTCTGGCTGCTTCCAGGACACCTTTGGACATTGACTGACCCCTGTTTGCTGTGTGATAAGCCAGAACGGTCATAGTGATCAGAACTCCTGTGAACAAACCCAACTGTGCAGCCAAGGGGTTAGTCAGTCGCTATGTGAATCAAGGACTGTCTTTCAGTACTGGTAAACCAGATTTCAATAGCAACTCACAGATTCATCATCGAGATTCAGAACTGGAATTTTGAAGATCTGGAACTCTGAAGAGTTTGCCAATGATGACGTTCTGGAGGCCCAGGTTAACGCTCTTGCTTTTGATTGTGATCAGCCTGGTACTGCATGTCTTGATTGCTCTGCTGCCCATTCAGGAGCTGAGTGGTCAAGAAAAGTGTGCTCATCACCCACAGACTGCTGGCCAGAACATTCCTCTGCTCCCGAACCAACCAGTGACGAAGAGCAAGCTGTCAAAGACAAACCGAGAACTTCAGAATTATGCCAGCACCAGGACATCAAGCCGCAGATCTCAATCCCTAGAAATGGTGGTGGATTCAAATGGCAAGAGCCAGGCATTCCATCAAAAGAAACATACACAGTCAGGCTTTAGTATGGATAGTAAGCCTCAGAGCGAGCACTTAAAGTCAAACATCTCTAAACTGACAGCACTGTTTCAACATCCGCTGTACAACATCCCAATCCCACCGTTGACACCAGACGATCAGCTCTTCTCTGAGAACTCAGCAGAAAAGTTCAATCCAAAAATCAGCGACAGTGATGGCTGGTGAGTGGGACATAACTCAGTTAACTTGCAGAAGGAGGGATAGTCTGATACTACACAGGCATCATGATAACAGAGACAGTGTGACACTCTGAAGGACGAACCATATAAAAAAGAAGAAGGAGTACACCAATTAGTCCCTCAAGCTTGCTCTGCCATTTAATAAGCTCATTACTGATCTTTGTAGCCTCAAATCCACATTCTTCATTCCCTGGTAACCTTTCACCCCCTTTACTTAGCAAGAATCTATACATCTCCACCTTAAAAATAATTAAGGACTCTGTACCTGCCACATTTTCAGGAAAAGAGTTCCAAAGGCTCACCACCCTTGAAGAGAAAATGTTTCACCTCATTTCCTTTCCTATTGGTTGTCCCCTGATTTTTAAACAGTAACCCATAGTTCCAGATTCTCCCACAGGAGGAAACCTTTTCCACATTGACCAGATCTCTCAGGATCTTGTGTGTTTCAATCAAGTCATCCTACTCTTTTAAACTCCAGAGGATACAAGCCTAGCCTGTCCAACGTTTCCTTATAAGACAACACCCACCTCACCACAGTCTAGTAACTTTCTCTGAACTGCTTGCAACGCATTCACATTCTCCCTGAAATAGGGAGACTAATACTGTATACTGTACTCCAGATGTAATCTCACCAATAACTGAAGCATAACTTCACAACTTTGGTTTTCAAATCCCCAGTAAAATAAAACATGCTATTGTTGTCCTAATGCCCTGTATATCAACCTTTAATGATTCATTCACTAGGACCCCTAAGTCCTCCTGCATCTCAGAGCTCTGCAATCTCTCACCACTGAAACCATGTTCTGTTTTTTATTCTCCTGCCAATGTCTTCAATTACTCCTGCGTAAAACAAAGTGTACACTACACTCAAAGCACATTGTATGTAAAGTATGCTAACACAGTATGTGCACAGTGCCCTAATATCATCTAATAGTTCCTTAAATAGGGGGTCCAGACTTGCTCATAATACTCCAGACGTGGTCTCACGAGCACTTTGTACAGTTGCAGTAAGACTTCCCAACTTTTATACTGCAAACCCCTTGAAATAAGGGCCAATATTCCATCAGCCTTCCTGATTACCTGTTGCCTCTGTGTGTTAGCTTTCTATGTTTTATGCACAAGTACCCTCAAGTTCATTTGTGTTGCAGCTTTTTGCAGTTTTTATTTATTTAAATAATATTCTGTTCTCCATTCCAAAATGAACAGCTTGATATTTTCCCACATTATACTTGATTTGCTAATTTTATCCCACTTACTTAACCTATCAATATCTTTTTAATGAAGATCTGTAGCTTGGGTTGCGGTTGGAGTTGTTGGTTGGTTCGCTAAGCTGACTGGTTTTCATGCAAACATTTCATCTCCCTTCTAGGTGACATCGTCAGTGCTGTGTAGCCTCTGTTGAAACGCTGTTGTTCTGTCCTGCCCTGAATTCATATGGTCCGGTCTGTCATGGTGAACAGCCTTGTTTCCAGTCTTGTACCATAGTGGTATGTGGATGAGGTCTATTTCAACATATTTGTCAACTGCATCGGTGGTTGAAAACCAGGCCTCCAGGAATTCTCGTGCTTGTCTTTGTCTTGCTTGTCCAAATACTGGAACTTTGTCCCAGTTAAATTGATGTCCTTCTATGTCAGAGTGTATTGAAACGAGGGAGAGTTGGTCATGCTGTTTTGCTGCAATTTGGTGTTCATGTATCCTGGTGGCGAGTTTCCTGCCCGTTTGTCCTATGTAGTGTACCTCGCAGTTGCTGCATGGAATTATTATGTATCACAGTTGTCCTGCTCATTGTGTGTATGGGGTCTTTTGTCTTTGAGTGCAACTGGTGAAGTGTGGGGCTGTTGGTTTGTGTGCTATCCTTATTCCAAGAGGTCATAGGAGTCTTATAGTCAGCTCTGATGTGTTTCTAACATGGAATAGGGTGGCTAGTGTGTTGGGGCGTATAGTGTCTTCTTGGTGTTGTTTGTTTGCAAGGCATCAGCAGACAAAGCTATTAGGATAACCCTTGTTTGCAAAGACTCTGTTTAGGTATTCCTCTTCATTTTTGTGCTACTCCAGGGTGTCGCAGTGGGTTATCACTCGTTTAAACAGAGTCTTGACACAGCTCTGTTTGTGGATGCTGTGGTGGTTGCTGTTGTAATACAGGATTTGATCTGTGTGTGTAGTCTTTCTGTGTACGCTGGTCAGGAATTCCACATTGTTTGTTCATTCCACCATTATGTCTAGAAACAGGAGTTGATTATTGTTCTCATCTTCCCTGGTGAACTTGATCCCTGGTGAACATGCTGGTAATTAGGTGCTGTGTTTCTTCCAACTTTGCTCATTTAATGACCACGAAGGTATCGTCCACATATCTAACCCATAGGTTAGGCCGGATGTGGGGTAGGACTGTGAGCTCCAATCTTTGCTTCCGCTATGATCCCCGAGATAGGTGAACCCATGGGTGTTCCATTAATTTGTTCATATTACTATACTTATGCCTTACCACACACTTCGTCTTCAATGGCCAGGTATATGAAGGACACCCCCTCCCCTATTCCTGCATATCTCACCCTGGACACTGTGGGCAATTTAGCATGGCCAATCCACCTTAACCTGCACAGCTTTGGGCTGTGGAGGGAAACTGGAGCAGGAGGAGTACATGATGGCAACAAGGCAAGGGAATGTATAATGAACAATAGGACCCTGGGAAACACCGAGGATCAGAGGGACCTTGGTGTGCGTGTCCACTGGTCCCTTAAGGTATCGGGTGGATAAAGTAGTTATGAAGGCATATGGTATAGTCATAGAATCATGGAGATATACAGCACAGAAACAGACCCTTTGGTCCAACTCAACCATGCCTATCAGATATCCTAGATAAATCTAATCCCATTTGCCACCTTTTGGCACATATCCCTCTAAATCCTCCCTATTCATATACCCATCCAGAAGCCTTTTAAATTTTGTGATTGTGCTAGCCTCTAACACTTCCACTGGCAGCTCATTCCATACACACACTATACTCTTTATGAAAAAGTTGCCCCTTCGATCCCTTTTAAATCTTTCCCCTCTTAACCTATGCCCTCTAGTTTCGGACTCCCCCACCACAGGGAAAAGACCTTGTCTATTCACCCTATCCATACCCCTCATGATTTTACAAACCTCTATAAGATCACCCCTCAGCCTTTGACACTTCAGGGAAAATAGCTCCAGCTTATTCAGCCTCTCCCTGTAGCTTAAACCCTCCAATCCTGGCAACATCCTTGTAAATCTTTCCGAACACTTTCAAGTTTCACAACATCTTTCCTATAGCAGGGAGACCAGAATTGCACACAGTATTGCAAAAGTGGCCTAACGAATGTCCGATACAGCCGCAACATGACCTCCCAACTCTTATACTCAATGCACTGACTAATAAAGACATGCATACTAAATGCCATCTTCACTATCCCATCTACCTGCCACTCCACTTTCAAGGAACTTTGAACCTGCACTCCAGTGCCTCTTAGTTAAGCAACACTCTCTAGGACCTTACCATTAAGTGTATAAGTCCTGCATTGATTTCCTTTCCAAAATGCAGCACCTCACATTTATCTAAATTAAACTCCATCTATCACTCCTCGGCCCATTGGTCCATCTGATCAAGATCCCATTGTACTCTGAGGTAACCTTCTTCACTGTCCATTATACCTCCAATTTTGGTGTCATCTGCAAACTTATTAACCATACCTCCTATGTTCATATCCAAATCATTTGTATGAATGATGAAAAACAGTGGACCCGGCACCGATCCTCATGGCACACAGTTGGTCCAGTCTGAAAAGCAACCCTCCATCACCACTGTTTGTATTCTACTTTCAAACCAGTTCTGTATCCAAAAGACTAGGTCTCCCTGTATTCCATGTGATCTAACCTTGCTAATCAGTCTACCGTGAAGAACATGGTCGAACACCTTACTGAAGTCTATACAGATCATGTCCACCTGCCCTATCAATTCTCTGGATAAATTCTCTGGAACTGGATAAAACATTGGTTAGGCTGCAGCTGGAGTATTGTATACAGTTCTGGAATCCACATTTCAGGATGGATGTGATAGCACTGGAGAGGGTGCAGAGGAGGTGCCTTGGCTGGAGAGTTTTAACTATGAAGAGAGATTGGTCAGACTGGGGCTGCTTACCATAGAGCAGAGGGAACATGATTAGATGTAGAAAATTATGAGGGTCAAAGATAAACACCAATGTTTCATAAAGTTGTAACAAGATTTCCTTGCTCGTACACCCGGCTAATGAAGGCAAGCATGCCAAGTCTTGGCAAGTCATGTTGCAGCTGTACAAAACTTTAGTTAGGCCACATTTGGAATATTGTGTACAGTTCTGGTCGTGACACTACAAGAATCATAGAATCCATACAGTGTGGAAAGAGGCCATTTGCCCCACCAAGTCTGCATCGACCCTCTGGAGAGCATACCCCGCTCCAGACCCCACATTCACCATGGCTAACCCACCTAACTTGCATATCCTTGGACACTATGAAGCAATTTAGCAAGGCCAATCCACCTAAACTACACATCTTTGGACTGTGAGAGGAAACTAGAGCACCTGGAGGAAACCCACGCAGAACATGTAGACAGTCACCCAAGGCTGGAATTGAACTCGGGTCCCTGGAGCTGTGAGACAGCAGTGCTAACCACTGTGGCACTGTGCTGTCCCTTTGATTTACTGCTCTGTGTCTTATCTGTAGGTTACGGCTTCTTCACCACCCTGTTTACCTGTGTCGACACTTCAGGGATCAATGGACGCGTACACCAAGGTCCCTTTATTCCTCAGTATTCCCTGGGATCCTATCATTCATTGTGTAAATCCTTCCCGTATTAGACCTCCCAAATTGCATCACCTCAGACTTATCTGGATTAAATTCCATCTGCCATTGCTCTGCCCAATTTACCAGCTGATCGATATCAGACTATAGCCTGAGACTGTCCTCCTCACTATCAACAACACTATCAATTTATGTGTCATCTGCAAACTTACTAATTATACCTTCTACATTCACATCCAAATTGTTAAGGCTCCCAGTGTTGATCTCTGTGCTACATTACTGGTCACGGCTTTCCATTCACAAAAACAATTCTTCCCTTTGCCTGCTATTTGCAAACAAATTTTGGATCCAGTTTGCCTACTTGCCTTGGGTTCCATGGGCTTTTGGATCATCATTCCGTGTGGGATCTTGTCAAAAAGGCCTTACTGAAGTCCATGTGAACTACATCAACTGCATTACCCTCATCAATATAATTAGTCACCTTTTCAAAGCACTCAGTTAAATTAGCCAGACAGGATCAGTGTCTGACGAACCCCCCTACACTTCCTGTACTCCTGAAGGGCCTCCTCTGATTTTAATGCTCTGTACCATCACATAGTTTCTTTTTCTTTTTCAAACTCTCAATATCCCTTAACATCCAAGGTTTCCCTCAACCTACTGCCCTTGTCTTTCACTTTTAGAGGAATACGCTGGCCCTGAACCATCACTATACCACTTCTAGAAGATTCCAGGTCTCCAAATATAGACTTGGCTGCAAATTGTTGTACCCAGTCTATGTTTGCCAGATCCTGTCAAATGATATTGATACTGATCTTCCCCTAATTTTGACCCCTAATTTCTGCACTATCCTTATCCCCTTCCTATACTGCCTTTAAAACGCACAGATTTTGGGGATATTGACCATAATCTTTTCCGCTGACACTTCAAAATATTGACTCACTTCATTCTCTAGGATTAGGTCTAGCACTGTCCCATCTCTAATCAGACTATCTATGTAATGGCTCAAAAAGCTGTCCTGGATGCACTTTATAAATTCCATCCTTTCTAATTCTTTCTCACTAAGGCGATCCCAGTTAATGTTAGCAAAGGTGAAATCCCCCACTACTATAACCCCCTTCCCTTCTCCCCTCTCTATGATTTGCCAATATATCTGCTTCTCTATGTCCCTCTGCCTGTTGGGAGACCTGTAATATAATCCCAGCAAAGTAGTCACCCCTTTATTCTATTTCTAAGCTCTACACAAATGGCCTCATTTGAAGAGCCTTCTAGGACATCCTCCCTCATTGCTGCAGTGATGGTTTTCTTTGTCAATAATGGAATACTGGAACTGTCCCTGATTTCCCACGTATTGTGGGAGGAACATTTCATGGGACCAAATTCTCCTGCCATTGTGATCCTTACATCTATAAACAATAAAGTAGGAACAAATTAGTTAACCTTACCCATTACTCACCAAATCAAATTTGTCACCTCTCCTAACAAACTGCAACCGACAAAGATAAAGACTTCACACACTGTCTCCCTCCCGATACTAGTCACTCAGTCCCTAAATGTGGTTCCTAAGCAGCCAATCATCTCACTGCTTCCCTGTGACTTCACCCTGATTGTTTCTCCCTGTTCAGAATGAAGATGTTTTTCACTTGGTGCAAGGTCCTTGCCCACAGGCTCTGCTCTGAGACTCTGATTCCCACTGATTGTCTCGACAGTGTGGGTTTCCTGTGATGTCACTCTTTGCTTTGTTGAGCCCCCATTCCTGGGCTACAATTTATCCCGTTAACAGGCTATGAATCAATCAAGCAAACAAAAAGCACCTCTTCCCTGGACTCCCATGCTGCTCCAAAATCCCCAAAATACATCCTGACTCAGACTGTCCCTCCCTTTGGATGGGATGTGAACTCTCTTTTCTGGCCTTGCAGAGCTCACTGATTCTGAAGTTTCAACAGACGTTCTCTTAACTACAGAGATAACAAGGTGTAGAGCTGGATGAACACAGCAGGCCAAGCAGCATCAGAGGAGCAGGAAGGCTGACGTTTCGGGCCTATACCCT
>NC_063368.1:1131121-1136997 GCF_021869965.1 Rhincodon typus | reverse complement strand
AGGCTGACGTTTCGGGCCTAGACCCTTCATCAGAAAAGATGAAGGGTCTAGGCCCGAAACGTCAGCCTTCCTGCTCCTATGATGCTGCTTGGCTTGCTGTGTTCATCCAGCTCTACACCGTGTTGCCAGGATTTTGGTGTCCCTTCTGTTTAGGTGCAACCAGTCCTTCTTGTACAGGTATTCCACCTGTCCTGGAAGAGATCCCAATGATCCAGATACTTGCATCCCTATATCCTACACCAGCTCTTTAGCCACCCATTCAATTGTATTAGTTCCCTATTTCTGTGCTCACTCATTTGTGCCACAGGGAGTAATCCTGAGGTTACAACCCTAGAGGTCCTGCTTTCAACCTTCTACTTAACTCCCTAAATCACTTTACAGGACCTCTTTCTTCTTTCTTCCTATGTCATAAGTATCAGTATGGACAATGACATCTGGCTGCTCACCCGCTCCCGTTCAGACACCTTTGACCCTGGCACCAGGAGGCAACACACCATCCTGGTGACTTGATCATGGCCACACAAGCATCTATCTGTATCCCTGACTATAGAGTCCCCTATTAGTAATGCTCACCTCCTGCTATATAATGTCATGGTGCCACTGATCAACTACTGCTGCTTTCCCTTGAGAGGCCACTCCCCTCCCCAACAGTATCCAACATGGAATGTCAATGTGAGAGGGGACCTCGTCTTCCTGGTGGTCACCCAACTCATCTCTGTCTGTGTAGCCCTAACTGGTGGTGTGACCAGCTCAAAAAACATGCTATCCATGGTATTCTCAGCCTCGGATACTCCACAGTGAGTTCATCCGTTGTTCCAGATGCAAAATGCAGCAATGATGTAGATCATCTAGTCGGCTTGCCAGAAAAGTAGAAAATGGAATTCATTCTGGATAAGTGTGAAGTAATATGTTTTAAGAGATACAATGAGGTGAGGGAAAGTTCAACACATGGGAGAATACCAAATTATGTGTGTTTAAGAGGGACTGTAGTGATTATAACAAGGTCAGCCAGGTGGACCTCATAGAATATGAGTTCCCTGATTGGGGCTGTTAACCTGGTTTAGTCAGGGATCCCTGGCTGACAGATAAGAGCAGGAATGTCAGACATCTTGGTTACTGTGAGAGCTGGCTCTGAGGGAGCTGGATCAGTGTCAAGGACTCTCCGCGTGTAAATAAAAAGTGACTTTGTGAGGGGATAGCAGCCTCTGTGGAGTTATTTCAAAAATCGTTGTTTAAATTCTTCCCTCTCCTTCACCACTTGATTTTCAAGTGTCTTTGGGAAATCTTTTGAAAACAGAAAATTTGTTCAATGTCTCTGCCATTTCCTTATTTTGCATAACCACAGCCCCAGAATCCCTCTAGAGGACCAGCACTAGCTTTACTTACTCTTTCCAGATTTCAATACTTATGAATACTCTTACCATCTAACTAATTTTCTTTTGTCTTCTATATCCTTCTTATTTTTAGTTATTTTTCACTGGTTCATTAAATCAGATCATTCTTCTGACCCACCACTATTTTAGAATCATAGTATTTCTTTCAGGTTGATATTGTTCTTTACTTTCTTTTTTAGCCACAAATCCTTTTCTGTTTGGGTTAAATCACTGTTGAGAGTTATTAAATATCTCTGTAAAAGTCTGCCACTGCATCTCTGATGCCTTACCTTTTCTAATCCAGTTTTTCAATTCACTTTAGTTAGCTCTACCTTCATACCCCTGTAGTTAACTTTATTCAGATTTAAAATACTGGCCTTTAACCCACACTTTTCCACTTCAAATTAAACACAAAATTCTATTATGTTATGGTTGCTGTCTTCTAGACTTGTAATCATGAGGCTATTGCGTAATCATGTCTCATTGTCTAGAGGTCTAGAACAGCCTGCTCCTTGGTTGGTTCAAGAACATATCACTCAGAAATTGACTAAAATATACTCAAACTCATTTTCCACGCTATATTTGCCAATCTAGTTCACCCAAACTACATGAGGATGAAAGTCACCGATGACTTTTGTGGTGTCTTTCTTGCACACCCCAGTTATATCTTCCTGTAGACGCTGCCCCACAGTGTAACTCCTGCCAGGAGGCTTATAAATCTCTCCCATAAGTGAATTTTGGCCATCCTATTTCTTGTCTCTATCCAAACTGATTCTACATCTTGCTTTTTAATTTAGTCCCTATCTGCTCATGATCCCTGTTTCCTAGTCCTATCAGTATCACCAGGACCATCATGGGTCACAGCATCTGGATCATCCCCCTCCCACTCCAGGCTCCCCTCTGCTCAAAGAAAATATTTTTAATCCAGTTTCTGGGAAGGCAAGATGCTCTTAGCTGAGCAGTGTCTCTCTCACTGTTTCCTGTCCCTGAACTACAACTGCATTCCTTTTTACCCCCTGTACTTGAATGGCTTCCTACACCTTGGTGCTATGGTCAATTTGTTCAACTTTTCTCCAGTCTCTGCTCTTGTCCACACACACACTGCAAGGACAGAGGCTATTCCCATTCTGCCTTCTGGATCTCCATGTCTGCTTTACAGTCACACCCTCCTGCCCTGACCACACACCAAATCTGAAGTATTGAGCCAAGAGGGTAGGACTACTTCCTGGAAGAAAGTGCCTAAGTAACTTTTCACCTCATTGGCGCATCGCAATGTCTAAAACTCAGACCCTGGCTCATTAACTCAGAGCCAAAGTTCCTTGAGTTGCTGACACTCAGTATAGATGTGGTTGCTTTGGATGACATAGATGTTTACCGTCTCCTACATTCTGCACCTGCCCTACTGCCTTGATGATGTTTTATTAAACTAACTGCATTTCAAGCCCAGAAACATCACTCACCTGTCAGCAGTAGTTATTATGAACTACCCTATCTCCACTCACATCAAGTGTCTTTCCACCATCCCAATGACTATTTAATTTAATGCATCTCTCGACAGTCCTGGTCATATCACTTAGCAGGACACTGTGGGTGAATGACTGGGTTTGGGTGCACATGCTCAGCTGTGTTTTTTAGGTGCAGATATTTTTACTTGTGGGGATATGTGTGTGGGTCGGTGTGTACACTGCCTGTGCTGCCGTAGGTCAAAAAGCTTCTGTTGCCGTCCAGAATCAGGAGGCCAGGCCTGCAGTGGGGGGAATGAGGCCTGGTTTTGGGTTTTGGTCAGGGTTGGTGAGCAAAGAGTCAGACCCAGGGGAACGTGAGGCCTACTGGGGCTGGAGAGGAGTGAGACCTGACCGTGAGGGGAGTGAGGGACCAGGCCCAGGAATGAGACCAAGCCTGAGTGGGATGGAGAGTGAAGGGACAAGTCAAAGGAGAGTGAGACCGGGTCAGAGAGGAAATGAGGCTGGACCAGGGAGGGAGTACCAGTGATGGAGTGCTACAGAGGGCTAGGCCCAATGGGAAAGAATGCCATGCTTGGATGGGGGAGTCAGTGAGGGTTTAAGCCAACATAGTGACCAAATATCTATTAAGAATCTATTCTATATCTAGAAATATACAAATAAGGATCAAAAGTAGGCCACTTTGCCCTTTGAGCCTGCTCTGCCATTCAATAAGATCATGGCTGATCTGATTTTAACCTCAACTCTACATTCCTGCATATCCTTGATAACATGTTAGCACATTAGTGGTGCCGGCACCAAAGGGGGTTGGGGCGAAGTGGGGACAGAATGCTACTGGACAGTGGGTACCGAAGAGGGCAGGGGGTAATTTGGGGACAGAGTGCTGCTGGACAGTGGGTACCGAAGAGGGCAGGGGGTAATCTGGGGACAGAATGCTGCTGGACAGTGGGTACCGAAGAGGGCGGGGGTAATTTGGAGACAGAGTGCTGCTGCACAATGTGCTGTGGTTAGCAGCATTTATAAGACAGTAATTACTGAATTTTGCTTTTCTAGTTCAAAAACATGGCGGGACCCAGCTGAAGTTGACAATAACGTTGGAGGATCATGGCAAGGCTTTGTTTAAACCAATAAAGTAAGTCACCCTGATGACAGCCTTGAACAGGAGAACAGGCCCGGTTTGCCCAAACAGCCCAATCAGCCTCACAACTGGCCTGGTCCGTGCCGTTGGCCTGAGAACAGGCCTCACGTCAGTGTTAATTGGCCTGACGGCAGGTGATAACACTGATAGGCCCTGGCAAGACCCAGGTTTGACCTGATCCTGCTCAGGGTGTACCAGACAGTGCAGACATCTCTGAATAACCAGAGGACTTGCCAGCCCCACAGGACAGAATGGACATTGGGCTGCCCTGGGTTCAGGTTGCTGGGTGCCTACATGGACCTGCCAGAGGTCACTGGCCTGAGCTGGGCCAATGACACTCAGCCACTGTGCTTCTCTGCTCCCCAAAACACCTCGCAGTGTCTGAGTGTACCTGATTTCTGAGCCTGTTTGTGTTGGTTAATCAGCTTTAA
Organism: Rhincodon typus; assembly: GCF_021869965.1. Lineage (NCBI taxonomy): Eukaryota > Metazoa > Chordata > Chondrichthyes > Orectolobiformes > Rhincodontidae > Rhincodon > Rhincodon typus. The sequence continues at coordinate 1,132,592 of NC_063368.1, read as the reverse complement.
CCCTTTCAGGCAGACCCGGGAAGAGGAAACCTCTGTCAACCTGTTCTACTTTTCGGATTTTGAACGTCACAATGCGGAGATTGCTGCCTTTCACTTGGATCGGTGAGTGACCCAAGACCTGCTCCACAACTCTGAGCAACCAGCTGCTCACCCCATTGTCCTCCTGGACCAAATGGCCAGTGGAGGTGGTCAGTCCGTGGGAAGGAGGGGCTCGGTCCATGATATGGGTCAGGTTTTGGGGAGGAGGGGGCCGGTCTATGGGAAGGAGTGGTGTCTATGGGGAGGGGTTCGGTTTGTGGGAAGGAGGAGTCGGACCATGGGGAGAGGTTTGTCTGTTGGGAGGACTGGGGCCTATGGGGAGGGGCTTTGTCATGGCGGGGAGCTCGGTCCATGGGGCAGGGATGAGTCTGTGGGATGGGTGTCTGTCTTTGGGGAGGGGTTTAGTTTGTAGGGAGGGGATCAGTCTGTGAAGGGGAGAGGTCAGTCTGGTTAATCTGTGGAGGGGTCATGGATTTGGGACTTGAGAGGTTGTGGGAATGCTGTGGGTAATAATTGTTCCTCAGTCTGTGAGATGTATCGAGATGGTCTCCAAGTGGTCAGTGTCTCAGTTTCTGAGTGGGAAGGGGATCTAAATAAAGGGCACTTTCAAAAGGAATAGTGAAGACTGTGGATATATATATATATATAATGTGCAAGTTGTTGAAGGGAGCAGGACAAGTTGAGAAGGAGAAAAACATACAACAGCCCGAGTTTCTGAAGGAGTAACAATGAACGTTAAGAACCTGGAGGCTGAGGAAACCTTTAGGCCTTGGTTGGACGCGGTACTGAGTTCTGGGCACTATGGCCTGGGCAGGATTGAGGCTGAATTCTCTGGCATGAGGGGGTTGAGCGATTGGACTCGGACAGAGATGGTGAAAGTTTTGCGGCATTATGTTTGACTGAATAGTTCAAAATTACACCACTTTAACGGAGAAAATGAGGAACAACTGCACAACCAGAAGGTCAGTAACCACGGTAACTGTATTAGTAGGAGTTGGGGGGATTGAGGTTGGATCAGTGATAATATAAGAATAATGAGATCAGTGAGCTTTCCCTTTATGCCAGTAAAAACTGATCTGAATACGTTGCTATTTTAATTCATGCAGTAAATATGGGGAAGGGGAGTGGGCTACAGGTTGTTGTACCTGTCTGCCTGCCTCTCCTTTACAGATAGACTGAGCCTGAGCGATCGGGGACAGGTATACATGGTGATTCACAAGCATGCTTCAAGCTCTGTGTGCATGGTGGACAATATTAGGGCTGGAGTGCATCATTACCCTGTTGACCAATAAACTCATTTCAATTTAATAAGTTTCCTTTGGAATTTTAGGGGGTGTATGTCGGAGTGCATGTGTGTGTGTGTGTGTGCGCGCGAGTGCGTGAGTGTGCGTGTGTGTGTGTGCACGCGTGTGTATGTGTGTGTGTGTGTGTG
>NC_063368.1:1104599-1131111 GCF_021869965.1 Rhincodon typus | reverse complement strand
GTGCGTGTGTGTGTGTGCACGCGTGTGTATGTGTGTGTGTGTGTGTGTGTGCGTGCGTGCGCGTGCATGCGTGCGTGTCTGGGAGAGGGGAGTGCGTGTGTGTGTGTGACACACACACACGCACTCCGTGTGTATATGAAGGACCAAAGAGCAACTAGGGAGAGAATAGGGCCCTCTAAAGATCAACCAGACCGCTTATGTGTGGAACCGCAGGAGATGGGTGGGATACTAAACAAGTATTTTGCATCAGTGTCACTGTGGAGAAGGATATGGATGATAGAGAACATGGGGAAGTAAATAGTGACATCTTGAAAAGTGTCCATATTACAGAGGAGGAGATGCTGGACGGCTTAACGCACGTAAAGGTTGGTAAATCCCTGGGACCGGATCATGTATACTCTAGAACTCTATGGAAAGCTAGGGAAGTGACTAGTTCTCCCTGTATTCCATGTGATCTAACCTTGCTAACCAATCCACCATGAGGAACCTTGTCAAACACCTCACTGAAGTCCAAATAGATCATGTCCACTGCTCTGCCCTTATCAATCCTCTTTGTTACTTCTTCACAAAACTCAATCAAGTTCGTGAGACACAATTTCCCGTGCACAAAGCCATGCTGACTATCCCTAATAAGTCCTTGCCTTTCCAAATGCATGCAAATCCTGTCCCTCAGGATTTGCTCCAACAACTTGCCCACCACCAATGTCAGGCTCACCGGTCTATAGTCCCCTGGCTTTTCCTTACCACCTTTCTTAAATAGCGGCACCACATTAGCTAACTTCCAGTCTTCTGGCACCTCACCTGCGGCTATCGATGGTAAAAATATTTCAGCAAGAGGCCCAGCAATTACTTCCCTAGCTTCCCATAGAGTTCTAGAGTACACATGATCAGGTCCCAGGGATTTATCCACCTTTGCGTGTGTTAAGCCGTCCAGCATCTCCTCCTCTGTAATATGGACACTTTTCAAGATGTCGCTGTTTACTTCCCCATGTTCTCTATCATCCATATCCTTCTCCATAGAACTGGCTCAAAGGTACAATACAGAGGGTGGTGGTGGAGAGTTGCTTTTCAGACTGGAGAACTGTGACCACAAGGATCAGTGCAGGGTCCACTGCTTTACATCATTTATATAAATGATTTGGATGTGAACGTAGGAGTTATGGTTAGTAAGTTTGCAGGTGACACCAAAATTGGAGGTGTAGTGGACAGCTAAGAAGGTTAGCTGGGAGTACAATGGGATCTTGGTCAGTTGGGCCAAAGGACCAAGGCGTGGCAGATGGAGTTTAATTTAGATAAATGTGAGTTGCGGCATTTTGGAAAGGCAAGTCAGGGCAGGGCTAATACACTTAACGGTCTAGTCCTGGAGAGTGTTGCTGAACAAGGAGACCTTGGAGTGCAGGTTCATATTTCCTCAAAAGTGAAGTTGCACGTCGACAGGGTAGTGAAGAAGATGAGATAACAAGATGTAGAGCTGGATGAACACAGCAGGCCAAGCAGCATCAGAGGAGCAGGAAGGCTGACGTTTTGGGCCTAGACCCTCCTACTATCTCTCACTAATGAAGAAGGCGTTTGGTATGCATGTCGTTATTGGTCAGTGCATTGAGTATAGGAGTTGGGAGGTCATGTTGCGGCTGTACAGGACATTGATTAGGCCACTTTTGGAATACTGCATGCAATTCTGGTCTCCCTGCTATAGAAAAGATGTTGTGAAACTTGAAAGGGCTCAGAAACAATTTACAAGAATGTTACTGGGACTGAAAGGTTTGAGCTATAGGGAGAGGCTGAATAGGTTGGGGCTATTTTCTCTGGAGCGTCAGAGGCTGAGGGGTAACCTTGTAGAGTTTTATAAAATCAAGAGGGGCATGGATAAGTTGCATAGCCAAAGTCTTTTCCCCGAGGTAGGGGAGTCCAAAACTAGAGGCCATAGTTGAAGGTGAGAGGGGAAAGAGTTAAAAGGGATCTAAGGGGCAACTTTTTCACGCAGAGGGTCGTGCGTGTATGGAATGAGTTGCCAGAGGAAGTGGTGGATGCTGGTACAATTACAACATTTAAAAGGCATCTGGATGGGTATATGAATAGGAAGGGTTTAGAGGGGTATGGGCCTAATGCTGGCAAATGGGACTAGATTTATGTAAGATATCTGGTCAGCATGGACGAAATGGACCGAAGGGTCTGTTTCCATGCTGTATATCTCTATGACTCTACTTGTGTGTCTATGTCTATGTGCATGTAGGGAGGTTGGAGGGTTATTGAGGAACAGCATTGAGGGAAGATTAATCTTCAGTGTTTATGTTTTTGAAGAATTTTAGGTTTCCGAAGAATTCCTCCAGTTTCAGGTCGTTTGGTCAATGTGGTGAAGGAGATCAGAGAGCGGACATTTGACAAACACCTCGAGAGGACTTTCTTCATCTCGCCCGGTGAGACAGGGAGAGAGGGGAGCGAGGTGGTTGGTGGGGAGGGGGTGTTGCAGACCGACAGAGGACAGAGAGAGAGAGAGATAGAGGTGAGAGAGACAGTTAGAGAGAGACTAGGGAGTGAAAAAGAGAGAGAAAGAGACAGACGGACAGACAAAAGAAAGAGAGAGACAGGGAGACAGACAGACAGAGTGGGAGGGAAATGGAGTCAAATCTGAGGGTGACACTCTACAGTGAGGCCAGATGAACTTGTGAGACATTGATGGGGGAGGTCAGGGACACTGAGGGAATAGAGACAATGTTGGGGCAGGGATGGTTGCAATAAATGGTGGGTATTACAGGACACAGGGTGTACAGACACTGAGAACGTTGAGATGTGCAGGGCTGGGACACAGGTGTTGGCTTCCCAGCGCTTGTGGGGTCACTGGAAAGGGAACGTGGAGACATGGGATGGGGGTGGTCTGTGGGGAAATTGAGAGGGTTGGTCACTGAGTGGCAAAACCACTGAGGGAGTGTTTGGTGACATAGGGACACTGGATGGGGGATGGGGACATGGTTGGGGGGTATTTCGGGACACGGGGAAGGGGGTGGGGTTAAGGCTAGGGTGGGTTAATGGGGGTATGAGCAGGGGGTGTATGGGGACATAGGGAGGGGTGTATGGAGACACAGGGAGGGTATATGGAGACATGGGGAGGGGCTGGGGTCACGGGGAGAGGGATGGAGTTAACGTTGGTGTGGGTATATGGGGAGATGGGGAGAGGGTGTATGGGTACAAGGAGAGGGTATTTATGGCGATTTGGGGAGGAGGTGTATAGTGACACAGGGTGGGGTTGGTGACATGGGGAAGGGGTGTAATTGGACACAGGGAGAGGGATGGGACGTGGGGATGGGGACACGGGGAGGGGTATGGAGTCATGAGAAAGGGTATGTATGGGGACACGGTTAAGGGGATATGTGGATTACAGGGTGGATGTGGGGACAATGGATGAATGCAGGTCTGTAGAGATCTGCCGGTGGTGTGGGCATTAACAGTTCTCTCACTCTCTTAGCGAACAATGTTTGTTTCCATGGTGAGTGCTCCTATTACTGTGACATGGAACATCCTCTGTGTGGAAAACCAGAGCTGATGGAGGGCTCAATGGCTGCCTACCTGCCTGATGTGAGACTCGCTAAACGCCTCTCCTGGAGGAATCCCTGGAGACGCTCCTACCACAAGAGTAAGAAGGCCAAGTGAGTGTAGGCCCTTAGCTCCCGAGACACCCTGATAAGTACCTCCGCCCCAATCCAGCTCACTCCACCATCAGGACACCTCAATTCCTCTCTCACTGTCCCCTCCCCTTCTCCTGCACCTAATCTCTTTCTCTCCCCTCCCTGTCCCCCTCTCTCCCCTCCTTTCTCTCCCCACCTTCTCTCTTTCCCACTTGCCCCACCTCCACTCCCCTCTCTGTTTCTTTCCCCCGTCTCTCTCTCTCTCCCACACCTCCTCCCTTCTCACTTGGCTTTCTCTCCCCCCATCCATCTCTCACTTTCCCCCTCCCCTCCCCCTTTTTGGTCACTCTCTGAGCTCTCTCTCTCTCTCTCTCTGTTTCAGGTGGGAGGTGAACCCCTCTTACTGCGATCATGTTCAGAAAACACCGCCTTACAAACATGGCAGCCGACTGCTGGACGTGATCGACATGACCGTCCTGGACTTCCTGACGGGTGAGAGCGCCTCCAACTGGGGAAGAGTGGGTCAGTGAGGGCGGGAGGGGGTCTGTAAGAGCATGACAGGGGGTATGTGCATGTGGGGAAGGGTGTCTGCGATGTGGGAGGGGTGTATGTTAAGTGGGGAGGGGGTGTCTGATGTGGGGGGTGGGTGTCTCTGATGCTGGGGGGTGTATCAGATGTGGGGAGGGGGTGTCTGTGATGTGGAGAGGGGATGTCCGTGAAGGGGGAGGGGGTGTCTGTGATGTGGGGAGGGGGTGTCTGTGATGTGGGGAGGGGTGTCTGTGAAGGGGAGGGGTGTCTGTGGTGTGGGGAGGTGGTGTCTGATGTGGGGAGTGGGTGTCGCTGAAGTGGGAGGTGCATCTGATGTGGGGAGGGGTTGTCTGTGAAGGGGGCGGGGTTATCTGTGATGTTGGGAGGGGTGTCTGTGAAGAGGGACAAGTGTTCAACGTAGGGAGGGGGTGTCTCTGAAGGTGGAGGGGGTGTCTGTGTTGTGGGGAGGGGTGTCTGTGAAGGGGAAGTGGTATCTGTGAAGGGGGATGGGTGTCTGATGTGTGGAGGGGTGTCTGTAAGGGGGAAGGTGTGTCTGTGAAGGGCGTTGGGTGTCTGGTGTGGGGAGAGGTGTCTGTGAGGGGGAACGTGTGTCTGTGCAGGGAGTTGGGTGTCTGGTGTGAGGAGGGGTGTCCATGAAAGGGGAAGGTGTGTCTGCGAAGGGGACAGGGTGTCTGTGAAGGGGAGGGGTTGTCTATGATGCAGGGCAGTGGTATCTGAGCTGGAAAGTCTGGCTCTGAGCAATCTTGACATTGACTTCAGATCTCAAGTGCACATCTGGTGTCAGGTTACAAAGTGATCTATGGTGGGAAGTTAATATTCATGTTATGTGACCTTTCAAAAGGACAGGCAAGAAGGAATGGGCAGCACAGTGGCTTACAGCACCAGGGACCCGGGCTCGATTCCACCCTCGGGTGACTGTCTGTGTGGAGTTTGCACATTCTCCCTGTGTCTGTGTGGGTTTTCTCCGGGTGCTCCAGTTTCCTCCCACAGTCCAAAGATGTGCAGGCTAGGTGGATTGGCCATGCCAAATTGCCCATAGTGTCCAGGGATGTGTGGGTTAAGTGGGCTAGCCATGGGAAATGCAGGGTTACAGGAATAGGATAAGGGGTGAGTCAGGGTGAGATGCTCTTCAGAGAGTCGGTGTGGACCTGTTGGGCTGAATGGCCTGTTTTCACACTGTAGGGTTTCCATTCTAAAAAGGCCAATTAATCCCTAGGGCCCAATAATCTACATTCCTGGGCAATTCCTGAAAATTAATGCATATATTGGGGGTCATCTTTCAGGATTCCATAGACTCTGGAACAGTCACTATGGATTGGAGAGTAGCTAATGTAATCCCACTATTTAAAAAAGGAGGTAGAGTAGAGAGAAAGGAAGGAGTTGTAGACCACGTCAGTAGTGGGGAAAATGCTGGAGTTCATCATAAAAAGTCTAATAGCAGAGCACTGGGAAAATAGTGGCAGGATTGGACACAGTCAGCATGGCTTTACAAAAGGGAAATTATGCTTGATAAATCTGTTGGTATTTTTTGAGGATGTAAGCAGTAGGGTGAACAAGGAGGAACCAATGGATGTGGTTTACTTGGACTTTCAGAAGACTTTCGATAAGGTCCCATAGAAGAGATTAGCATTTAAAATTAAAGGGCACAGAATTAACATGGATAGAGAGCTGTTTGGCAAACAGGAAATAAAGAGCAGGAATAAACTGGTCTCTTTGAGCGGCAGCCAGAGACTAGTGGGGTACTGCAGGGATACTGCTCACACTTCAGCTATTAACAATATTGATTAATGGTTGAGATGAGGGAAACAAACATAGTATCTTACATTTGCTGATGACACAAAGCTGGGTGGGAGGGTGAGCTGTGAGGAGGATGTAGAGATGCTTCAGTGGGATATGGACAAGTTGAGTGAGTGGGTTAATGCATAATAGGTGAACTGCAGATAATGTGAGGTTATTCACTTTGGTAGCAAAAACAGGAAAGCAGATATAATCTGAATGGCAATAGTTTGGGAAAGGGCCAGGTGCAATGAGACCTGGGTCTTGTCATTCTTCAGTCACTGTAAGTGAATATGTAGCTTCAGCAGGTAGTGAAGAAGGCAAATGATATGTGTAATGGACCAGGCCAACCCCTCTCAAAACATATCAAGCAGATAGCCTAGAGCCTAAGTTTTACCTTATTTAAAGGCAAGCAGAAGGTACAGCATTCCAGATGTGATTCGATTGGTCAAGCTACTAGGCTTTAAGCAAAATTCACTTTATTCTTATACCACACTTAAATACAAACAAAAAAAAAATTGGCATAACTTTAACTCTGTCAAAATACTTAACAAAATAACGCATGATTTAACTACTACTCATCAACTGTTCCAATATAGCAGCATTCCATACATACACCTTTAGCAAAGGCAAGTTCAGCAAAACAGATTTCCCTTCACTTGCTATCCAATCCAATCCAGGAGAAGGAACATCGACAGAACAAATCAAGCAGCAGAGAAAGAGCTCAAACTTTTGCAGTAGCACAGACAGAGCTGTATCTGGCAGCTTCAACTCCAAAACCCCAACCACTTCAACTGAAGGCTAAAATCTGTGTCAGTCTGACTCCACCCACTCACGCGTCTTTTATCTTGTTTAAAAAAAACCCAAAGTTATTTACTCTGCTTTCCGTGGCGCAGACAGGTTTATAGCACCTCTTTGTAAGAGAAACAGGACAGATGGAGCGGCATGGTGGATCAGTGGTTAGCACTGCTGCCTTACAGTTCCAGGGACCTGGGTTCAATTCCACCCTCGGGCGACTGAGTTTGCACATTATCCCCGTGTCTGTATGGGTTTCCTCTGGGTCCTCCAGTTTCTTCCCACAGTACAAAGATGTGCAGGTTAGGGTGGATTGGCCATGCTAAATTGCCCATAGTGTTCAGATATGTGTAGATTAGGTGGGCTATAGGGGGATGGGCCTGGGTGTGATGCCCCAAGGGTCAGTGTAGACTTGTTGGGCCAAAGGGCTTGTTTCCACACCGTAGGGATTCTATTCAATGAACAAATCTCTCTTATAGACACATGTTATCACATATGTCATTATTTTTAATGAGAAAATTTGAGTACAGTAGCAAGGATGTCTTTTGTACAGGACCTTGTTGAGGCAACACCTGGAATATTGTGCACAGTTTTGTCTCCTTATCTAAGGAAGAGCATTCTGGCTGTGGAAGGAAGGTTTCCAGACTAATTCCTGGGATGACAGGTCTGACACATGATGGGAGAATGGATTGGTTAGGATTACATTCACTGGAGTTTAGAAGAATGGTAGGTGAGGGAGGGCGAAATCCCCTAGAAACCTATAAAATTCTAACAGGACTAGATTGGGTAAGTGCAGGATAGATGTTCTGTTGACCAAGGAGTCCAGGACCAGAGATCACAGTCGAAGGATACAGAGTAGGCCATTTAGGATTGAAGTGAGGAGAAATCTCTTCACCCTGTGAGTGGTGAGCCTGTGGAATTCCTTGCACAGAAAATGGTTGAGGTTTTCAGGAAGGAGTTATGGATACACTTATAAGGGTAGAAGGGATCAAAGCGTTTGGGGAGAAAGCAAGAACAAGATACTGAGTTGGATGACCAGCCATGACTATACAGAATGGCAGAGCAGGTTCAAAGGGCCAAATGGTCCGCTTCTGCTGTTATTTTCTATGTTTCAGTGTGAGAAGTTCTCCTAGGAAACAGTGACCATAAGATGATAGAATTTAGCATTCAGTTTGAGAGTGAAACCCTTGGTTCGGAAACAGTGGTGCTAAACTTAAATAAGTGGAAGTACAAAGGAATTATGACAGGGGTGACTGGGGTTGACTGGGAAAGGAGTTAAGCAGTGGAGACAGTTGATGAAAAATGACAAATATTTTGGAAAATAGTTCATGGCCCACAACAAAGATATATCCCAGTGAAGAAGATGGATTCTAATCATGGGGTAAACCAACCATGGAAGTTGAGGATAGTATCAAATTGAAGGAAAAACACACAATGTGCACAGATTAGTGGTAAACCAGAGGATTAGGAATGTTTTAAAAGCCAATAGAAGATGACTGAAAAGAAATGAATAGGGAGAGAATAAACTACGAGAGTAAACTAGCAAGTAATGTGCAAATGGACACTAAGAACTTCTTTGGATAATTAAAAAGCAAGTGAGAGGCCAAATTGAACTGATTGAATAAGAGTTTGGAAATAATAATGGGGAACCATAAAATGGCAGAAGAGTTCAACAAATACTTTACATCAGTCTTCACAGTGGAGGCATTGTTGCAAAGGGCAAAAGGTGGGGAGGACATAAATAGAATACCAATCACTAGAGAAAAACACTAAGAAAAATAATGGAGTTAAGTCTCCTGTACCTGATGGGATGCATCATAGGACATTAAAGGAAGTAGCTACAGAGACAGTGGATGCACTGCCAAAAAACTTCCAAGAGTCCTTCAATGCTGGAAAAGTTCCAGAGGATTGGAAAACCACCATTATTTAAAAAAGGGAGGGAGACAAAATTCAAGTAAACATAGATCATTTAGTTTAATATTTGTCATTGTAAAAGTGTTGCTGTCTACTTTAAGGGATATAATAGCAGAACATTTAGAAGGCATCACAAGGGGAAATCATGCTGGACGGGTTTATTACTGATCTTTGAGGAAGTAACAAGCAGCATAGAAAATTGGTAACCAGTAGATGTAATATTTTGGATTTCCAGAAGATATTTGATGAGGTACCACACATAAGGCTACTTAATAAGGTAAGAGCCATCATGTTGGAGATAGTACATCAGCATGGAGAGAGGATTGGCTAACTGATAGAAAATAGAGAGTTGGGATCAAGGGGGACGTTTTTCAGGATGGAAACCTGTAACCGATGGAGTAACACAGGGATCATTGCTGGGATCACTGTTTTTAAATGTTATATTTAAATGAATTGGATGAGGGGAGTGAATGTACTATAGATTGTACTGTAGAGGGACTTTAAAAAGCCACAGCAGCGAGGGATTTGGGAGGTCTCACTGCTGAATCACGAAGAACTAGCATCCAAGATCAGTGGGTAAGAAAGGCAAGTGAAATGTTGCCCTTTATTTCAAGGGAATGAAGTATAAAAACAGGTGGTCTTACTAAAACTATACAAGACACTAGTCAGAGCACAGCTGGAATGCAGTGAACAGTTTTAGTTCCTTATCTAAGGAAAGACATACTGGCACTGGAGGCAGCCCTGAAAAGGTTCAGTCAACTATTCCCATGTATGGAGGGATATCCTGTAATGAAAGGTTAATTAGATTGAGCCTGTACTCATTAGGGTTTAGAAAAATGAGAAAGTGACCTTATTGAAACATAAAAGATTCTCAGGGCACTTGGCATAACAGATGCGGATAGGCTATTTCCCCTTGTGGGAGAAAATAGGACCAGAGGGGATAATTTCAGATTAAAGGGGTCACCATTTAAGACAGAGATGAGGAGAGATTTATTCTCTCAGAAGGGAGGGAATCTGTGGAATTCTTTACTGCAGATGGCTGTTGAGGATGGGTAGTTAAACATAGTCAGGTCTGAGAGAGACCGATGTTAATGAATGAGGGAATCAAGGATTATGGGGAAAAGGCAGGAAAGTGGGGTTGATGATGATCAAATCGCCCATCATCTTGTTGAATGGTAAATGGACTTGATAGGCTGAATGGCCTACTTTTACTTACGTCTTATGGTCATCAGCCAATAAGGGTCAGGAAATTGTAAAATACCAAGAGCAATCAGTCCAAACTCTTCCAAGAGCACTTTCCAAACTTACCAACTCATCTAGAAGGACAAGACCAGCAGATATGTGGGAACACCACCCACCTGCAAGTTCCCCTCTGATCCACTCACCATCCCAGCTTGGAAATATATCACTGTTTCCCTATGTCTCTGAGTCCTGGAACGCCCTTCCTATTGAAATGTGGGTGCTCCTCAGCACATTGACTGCAGTGGTTCAAGAAAGTAGCTCGGCATCACGTTCTCCAGGGCAGTTAAAGATGGTCCAGCCGGTGACACTGACATCTGGTGAATGAACTGAGAAAAGAATGACTAAGTCAATCAGAGGCCTGTTCCAAACAGGCCTTGTGTGCAGGCTCCAGTTGTGAAGGGGTGAGATGAGCCGAGCTGGGAGTGTACCTGTTGTAGTAAATCCCTGAATGCAGCATGTTTTACTCTGTGCTGACTCCGCTCCCAATCAGGACTGACTGCTCTCCCTGGTCTTTCTCCCTTCTGCAGGAAACATGGACCGACATCACTACGAAACATTCCAGAAATTTGGAAATGAGAGCTTCATCCTTCACTTAGACAACGGTCGAGCGTGAGTACCAGGAGTGAGTAAATATTCCCAGGATCCGACGATGCCATTGCGGGTGTGTCTGAGACTGTACCAAACAGTACCCCAAGGCTATGGCTCAGTCATAAACACACCGTAGTCACAGTAGCATCTTCCATCAAGTTGGACCATGTGTTTGACTGTGGTGGCTCACTCTGGGTTTAGTGTTCCTCAGTGTAGAAGCTCCGAAGTAAAACTGCAATGTTCTGTCCAGGCTGCAAACTGAGGTGACATTTAAAGAAACCCTGGACTGCCCAAAACTGGGAACTCCTCTCGATTGTCCCAGTTGAATCCAAAGGAATACAATTACAACATAACACATTTGATACAATTTAATTGTGGTAGTGGTCAAAAGGGTGACATATTTAGATCTTGGTCCATTGTTGGGCTCCATTCTAAACTTTCTGTCAGGGTTCAAAGCTCCCGCAAAGCTGCAGGGATGTTAGCCCAGAGTTGGGAGTTTGATATGTGTCTCTCCTGCACATCTCTTGGTCAAACCTCCTCACTGAAGCCACAAGGGACTTGGTTTCCATGTACCTCCAAATGTACTGAAATGAGAAACAAAGCAACACACAAAAGTGTAAAGCACAGGGCCAGTTGTAAAAGGCAGGACTATGTAACAAAACGCAGGTGTCAGTAATAAAACTGAGGGTTCAATAATAAAAAACAGGGCCCTTCCTACCCCTGGACCGGGAGCCTGGGTACAAGTCCCAGCTGCTCCTGAAGTGTGTAATATCACCTTTGAACAAGTTGATTGGAAAAATATGTGAAAAAAATGTAATAAAACACAGGGCTCAGAAATAACAAATGGGTCTTGGTAACTAGGGGCAGTTTAAAGAAAAATCAGCTCTCAGTAATAAACAGCGGGCTCAGTAATAAAACAGAAGGTTCAGTCGTAAAATGAAAGGTCCAGTAATAAAGCAAAGATTTAGCAATAAAACAGTGGGCTCAGTAATTTTTTTTATTTATCCGTGCGACATGGACACCACTGGCTGAGTCAGCATTTATTGTCTATCCCTAGTTTCTCCTTGATGAGGAGGTGGTAAGATACCTTCCTGAACTGCTGCAGTCCACCTGCACAATGCAATTAGGGAGGGAATTCCAGGATATTGACCCAGCGACAGTGAAAGAACGGCAATTGTTTTTCCCAAAGCAGGATGGTGAGTGGCTTGGAGGAAAACTTGCAGGGGGTGGTGTTCCCACGTATCTGCTGCTCTTGTCCTTCTAGATGGAAGTGGTTGTGGGTTGGAAGGTGCTGTCTGAGGACCTTTGGTGAATTTCTGCAGTGCATCTTGTAGATAGTACACACTGCTGTTACTGAGTGTCGGTGGTGGAGGGAGGGAATGCTTGTGGATGTGATGCCAATCAAGCGGGTTGCTTTGTCCTGGATGATGTCAAGTTTCTTGAGCGTTGTTTGGGCTGCACCAATCCAGGCAAGTGGGGAGTATTCCATCACACTCCTGACTTGTGCCTTGTAGATAGTAGACAGGCTTTGAGGAGTCAGGAGGTGAGTTACTCGCAGCAGTATTCCCAGCTTCTGGCCTGCTCTTGTAGCCACTGTGTTTATGTGGTGAGTCCAGTTGAGTTTCTGGTCAATGGTAAGCCCCAGGATGTTGATAGTGGGGGATTCAGTGATGGGAACACCATTGAATGTCAAGGGGCGGTTGTCTCTTATTGGTGATGGTCATAGCCTGGCATTTGTATGATGCGAATGTCACTTGCCACTTGTCAGCCCAAGCTGCATTTGAACATGGGCTGCTTCAGTATCTGAGGAATCACGAATGGTGCTAAACATTGTGCAATCATCGGCAAACATCCCCACTTCTGACCTTATGATGGAAGGAAGGTTGTTGATGAAGCAGCTGAAGACAGTTGGGCCTAGGACACTACCCTGAGGAACTCCTGCAGAGATGGCCTGTCGCTGAGATGATGGACCTCCAACAACAACCATCTTCCTATGTATCAGGTATGACTCCAACCACCAGAGAGTTTTCCGCCTGATTCCCATTGATTCCAGGTTGGTAGGGCTCCTTGATGCCACACTCGGTTGAATGCAGCCTTGATATCAAGGGCTGTCACTCTCACCTCACCACTGGAATTCAAAACTTTGTCCATGTTTGAACCAAGGCTGTAATGAGGTCAGGAGCTGAGTGGCCCTGGCGGAACCCAAACTGGGCGTCACTGAGCAGGTTATTACTGAGCAGGTGCTGCTTGATAGCACTGTTAGTGACACCTTCCATCACTTTACTGATGATTGAGAGCAGATTGTAATTGGCCAGGTTGGATTTATCCTGCATTTGGTCTTCAGAACATACCTGGGTAATTTTCCACATTGTTGGGTAGATGCCAGTGTCGTGACTGTACTGGAACAGTTTGGCGAGGGGAGCGGCAAGTTCTGGAGCACAAGTCTTCAGTACTATTGCCGGAATGTTGTCAGGGCCTATTGCCTTCTATGTAACTACCCATCCGAGTGAGAAACTCACCTCAATGCCTGGCAAAAACAGAAATGATGGAGTAAAATGCTCCCCATGCTGAGGTAGGCCTTGCTGGATTTCACATCTGTTTCTGCCTGAAATCTTGCTGTGACCCATATCACTCAGACCCCTTTCAGATTCTGTCGTCTCTTTCCCTATATTTTAGTATTTGCTGTGAATTGCTGATGAATCCTGATGAGGTCAAGATGACAAGCTTCGACAGGATGTGTTTCCTTTCAGCAACGTTCTTTTGTTGCCGTTCTCTCATCGTTTGTAATTATCTTTTAATGGACGAGAATGCGCGCAGATGAATTTCCGTATGGACAAAGCAGAGAAAGTGAAATTTAAATCCCTCCTCCCTCCCAGCTCCTACTTGAAGCTGTTAGGTTTCTCCGACTGAAAAGGTCACACGCTTTCTCTCTCCACAGAGGCTGCCTGACTTCCTGAGTATTTCCGGCATTTTCTGTTTTGATGTCAGTAATCACATTAACTGGATTGAGTAGAATAGCAATGACTTCCGCTTCACCCATTTCCCCCAAGTCCCCATCTCATTGTGAAAATTCATGCAAGTGTTTCCTTAACAGAATTGGTGCAATGAGTTTCTCAGTTTGTGCTTTTCTTGTTGAGTTTTTATGTGTGACTTTGTGTTGGGAGGTGTGTGACTGTGAATCTGTAAAATGATCTATCAGTTTCTTTTCTTGTTCTCAAGGTTTGGACGGCATTCTCAAGATGAACCGTCGATCCTGGCCCCTCTCAGACAATGCTGCAGGTAAGGCTAACTGCATGCCTGCCCTCTGCACAGCTCCCTCTTTCCCAGTTACAACCAGTGCAGGTAGGAGCTTGTGCTCTGCTCAGGACTCTGCATGTCTTGCTCAGATGGAGCAAGCTCTTTATGACTCAGTCTGTGCTTCACTCAAGGGCAAGGAGGGATGGGTAATGAAAGCTGGCCTTGTCACTAATGTCCACATCCCACTCAAGAATTTAAAAAGAAGTCACTCCTTAGAGAAAGAGCCTTAACCCATTGATTCTAGACTCTAAATAAATTTGTCCTCGATCAGCTCGGTCACAATTTATTTCATTCTTTCTTTTCTGTTAGTGAGCAGTCACTGCACCATGGTCCCCGCAGTTACTGCCCTTCGACCCCCCCGCCAAAGCTACTGCCATTTGACCCCCACAGTCTCTGCCCTTTGACCCCCCACAGTCTCTGCCCTTTGACCCTCCACAGTCACTGCCCTATGACTCCCACAGTCTCTGCCCTTTGACCCTCCACAGTCACTGTCCTTTGACCCCTGCACTGTTACTGCCCTTTGACCCCTTGCAGTCACTGCCCTTTGACCTCCCCATGGTCCTCTTTGACCCCCCTCAGTTACTGCCCTTTGACCCCCAGAGTCACTGACCTTTGACATCCCCACACAGTCACTGTCCTTTGACCCCCCCACCCCCCCCACCACCCCCACACAGTCTGCCCACCATGAGTCCAGTGACTCAGTGACCCTGGGCGCAGGGCGAGGCTGGTCTCTCAGTGATGGTAAAGCTTTCCATGCTGGTCCTGCATTAGGTTTGATCTTTCATGTTGTCCGACAGGATCCGCAGAGGGACATTTCTCCGGCTGCAGCTTTTGGCCACTGACCACTACAAGTTGAGTGATGTGATGCGGGAGTCTCTGCTGAGTGACCGCCTGGAGCCGATCCTGAGTGAGCCTCACTTCACAGCTCTGAACCGCAGACTGCACACCATCCTGCAGACCGTCAGAGATTGTCTCCAGCAGCAGGGTGAACACAAGGTCCTGCACAATGAGCAGGGAGCATGGCGTGTCAGTCACTAACACAGTGAGGGTAATGCTCACCGGGACGGGGTAAGGGCTTTCTGTTTACACTCTGTCTACCCCACAGAGTGAACCAGAGCCCGGACACACAGTTAATCTGTCTTGCAGCTCTCTCATTGCATCATTAAACACACCATCACCCCACACACACCCCAAAACTCCCCGGCCCCATATTCCCAACCCCATTTCCAGTAATCCCTGTCTCTCACACCCCATGTAACCCCCTGCCCCCAACCCCTGTCCATTTCTGTCACTCCATCTCAGGCTCTGGATCCTTCCCCCAAACTGGTTAGTAGCAGCCTGCCACATTGTGTGACCCCGCTCCATCAGCATCACCCAGCCGACTCTCCAACCCAGGACCGACACACTCAGATAAATGCTGGGGTGGAAGCACACAGGAATCTCTGGATTTCAGCAGCAACATCACAGTTGAACTCAAAATAAAATTTGGTTTGTGTTACTGTCTCAGTTGTAAATTTCATACAGCCAACTTGGAGACTCACACAACAGAGCATGCTGTCCAAGCTGTACCTGCCATGGATTCAATACCTCTGTCAATGCTGAGGGAGGGCCGCACTGTCGGAGGGTCAGTGCTGAGGGAGTGCCACACTGTCAGAGGGTCAGTGCTGAGGGAGTGCCGCACTGTCGGAGGGACAGTGCTGAGGGAGTGCCGCACTGTCGGAGAGTCAGTACTGAGGGAGGGCCGCACTGTCGGAGGGTCAGTGCTGAGGGAGGGCCGCATTGTCGGAGGGTCAGTGCTGAGGGAGGGCCGCACTGTCGGAGGGTCAGTGCTGAGGGAGAGCCGCACTGTCGGAGGGTCAGTGCTGAGGGAGAGCTGCACTGTCGGAGGGTCAGTGCTGAAGGAACCACAGTGTCGACTGGTCAGTGCTGAGGATGTGCTGCACTGTCAGAAAGTTAGTTCCAAGGCAGTGCTGTACTGTTGGAGGGTCAGTGCTGAAGGGGTGATGCATCGCCAGAAGGATGAGCTGTTGTAGTTTACCAAAAGGGTCTGTCCTGGGTCCTCTTCTATTTGTGATTTTTGTAAATGATTTGGATGAAGGAGTGGAAGGGTGGATTAGTAAGTTCGCGGACGATATGAAGGTGGGTCACGTTGTGGACAGTGCGGAGGGCTGTTCTGGGTTACAAAGGGACATTGATAGGATGCAGAGCTGGGCTGAGAAGTGGCAGATGGAGTTTAACCCTGAAAAGTGTGAGGAGATTCATTTTGGAAGGATAAACTTGAAAGCAGAATACAGGGTTAACGGAGAGATTCTTGGCAGTGTGGAGGAGCAGAGGGATCTTGGGGTTCATGTTCACAGTTCCCTGAAAGCTGCCACCCAGGTGGATAGAGTCGTTAAGAAGGCGTATGGTGTGTTAGCTTTCATTAATAGAGGGATCGAGTTCAAGAGCTGTGAAGTTATGCTCCAGCTATACAAAAGCCTGGTTTGACAACATCTGGAGTATTGTGTTCAGTTCTGGTCGCCTCATTACAGGAAAGATGTGGAGGCGTTGGAAAAGGTGCAGAGGAGATTTTCAGGATGTTGCCTGGAATGGAGAGAAGGTCTTACGAGGAAAGGTTGAGAGAGCTAGGGCTTTTCTCTTTAGATCGACGAAGGATGAGAGGTGACAAAATGAGGTGTACAAAATGATCAGAGGTATAGATAGAGTAGA
Organism: Rhincodon typus; assembly: GCF_021869965.1. Lineage (NCBI taxonomy): Eukaryota > Metazoa > Chordata > Chondrichthyes > Orectolobiformes > Rhincodontidae > Rhincodon > Rhincodon typus. The sequence goes on along the minus strand of NC_063368.1, from coordinate 1,114,618 downwards.
CAGCCAGAGACTTTTTCCTAGGGTGGAGGTAGCTATTACGATGGGACATAGTTTTAAATTGAGCGGAGGTAGATATAGGGGAGACGTCAGAGGTAGGTTCTTTACTCAGAGAGGGGTAGGGGCGTGGAATGCATTGCCGGAGAGGGTAATGGAGTCGGCCTCATTAGGGGCATTTAAGCAGCTACTAGATAGGCATATGGATGATAGTGTAAGGTGGGGATGGAGGTTAGATAGACCTTAGGATTAGGGTAAAAGTTCGGCACAACATCGTGGGCCGAAGGTGTACTGTGGTGTACTGTTCTATGTTCTATGTTCTATGAAGTGATCTGGAGTTTAGAAGAGGCAGAGATGATGTAATTGATATATATAAGATTCTAGGGGGACTTGACATGTACATGTTGAAAAGACGTTTCCTCTTGTCGAAGAATAGAGTCATACAGATCGACAGCACATAAAAAGCCCTTCAGTCCATCATGTGCATACTGGTCAGAAACAAGCACCTCCCACAGGACCTCATTTCATTTCTCAGTGCTTGGCCCATAGCCTTGTCTGCCTTAGCCTCACAAGTTCACATCTAAATATATATTAAATGTTGCAGGGGTTTCCACCTCTATCACTCTTATAGGCAGTGTGTTCCAGATTCCTACCACCCTCTGGGTGAAAAAGCTTTTCCTCACATCTCCTCTAAATATTCTGCCATTTACCTTAAGTCTATGACCCTGGTTATTCCCCTCCATTAAGGGGAAATGTTTCTTCCTGTCTACCTTACCTATGTCCCTTATAACTTTATGCAGTCAATCATGTCCCCTCTCAATTTCCTCTGATGCATGGGAAACAATCCCAGTCTGCCCAATCTCTCTTTGTAACTAAAACTCTCCAGTCCAGGCAACATCTTGGTAAATCTCCTCTCGGACTCTGAAAGAGGGACACAAACTGCAGAAGTGTTTCCTTCCACCATTTTAGAAATATTTCTGCTCGTTCAGAGCCAGAGGAAGGGAACTGGGTGGATACTCATTCCCAGTGACAGCTCCTTCATGCAGTTTGGAGTCAGTCCACAAGGTGGTAGCAAAGTCAAAATTGACTTCAGTCTGCAGTTCAAACTGTGTCCCATGGGTGGTCAGTGTGTACCCAGTGCCCAATCACTGGTGGTCACTGTCTGCCCCAATGCCCAGTGACTGGTGGTCAGTGTCTGCCCCAATGCCCAGTTACTGGTGGTCAGTGTGTACCCAGTGCCAGTCACTGGTGGTCAGTGTCTGCCCCAATGCCCAGTGACTGGTGGTCAGTGTCTGCCCCAACGCCCAGTCACTGGTGGTCAGTGTGTACCCCAGTATCCATTTGTTCAGCATTCCCTGATTTCCATTGCTCCCCCATTGCTGGCCGTGCTGTCAGCTGCGTCAGCCTGGAGCTCTCAAATTCCCTCCCTAAATTTGTGCATCTCCCTTTCTATCTTTCTTCTTTCTTAACACTTTCCTTAAACTACCCAAATCTTTCCCCAAGCTTTCAGTCACTTGTCTTTCATACAGATCCTGGGAATGTGAAAACCATTGGGAAAACACAGCAGATCAGGCAGTCCATAAGAGAGAGAAAAAAACAAGGCTTGCATTTCAGGGTGATGATGATTTCTCATCAGAACCAGGGGACATAGGGAAGCAGCTCCCGAGTGAGGGGCATGGAGTAACAATAGCATTGAGAGTTGAGGGAGCAGGAGAGAGTTCTGTGATAGGGTAGAAGCCAGGACAGATGAAATGATGAAAATGGTGATGGTGTAGCAATGGGGGATGATAACGAAACAAATAAAAACCTAAAGATAGATCCAGCAGAGTTGGAAACCAAACAGCACAGCAAATACTCACTGTTTCTGTCTATAAAAAAATGGGAACTGATTTTTCCTGTATTCATTCCTGAGACAGACGTAGGCATTTGATTGCTCGCTGTTAATGCTCCTTGAACTGAACAGTTCACTAGGGTTATTTCAGAAGTTGGCTAATAGTCAACCACCTTGCGATATGTCTCATGTAGGCCAGACCAGGTAAGGATGGCTGATTTTCTTCTCTGTGAGGATATTAGTTTGGGTTTTTACAAAACAACAAATTCAGACGATAGCATTAGAAAAACTACCTTCACTTTCCCAACTGCATTTAAATTCCAACAGCTTTTGTGTTGGGATTTGCACCTCAGCATCCTGGGCCTAAGGATTACTAGCTCATTACTATATCACAGAGGTTAACAATGACAATTGCTGAACTCAGTGTTGAGTTTAGGGGTCTGTTAATGAGCAAGAGGAAAACCAATGTTCTGTCCTTTGAAGTGGGGGGAGGGGGTTACTTTTGGAACATATTTGGAAGCTGAGAACACAGATGACTGTCTGAGAGCAAGGCATTGAGTTGAAATGCTGATGGGAATCTTGGGATGACACTGTCAGGCTGAACAGATATGTTTCATAAAGTAGACACTGAGTGCAGACTTGTCAGTGTCAGAAAAATCTACACAGTGAGCAGAAAGTCAAAGACACTTTCAATTTTATCATAGATAACAAGGTGTAGAGCTGGATGAACACAGCAGGCCAGACGGCATCAGAGGAGCAGGGAAGCTGACGTCTCAGGTCTGGACCATTCTTCAGAAAATTTTGTCAAGTTGGTTTACAATGGTAGCTACTTCACCAGGTAGCAGAGATTGGGACCTCAAATGGTGAGGATGGATGGGGGGCTGGGGGATGGGGATGGGGTAAAGGGTCAGGAGTTACACCCTCTCCCTCTGCAGGGAAGGGCATAAGGTGTTGAAGTAACAGAGGAGTGGAGCAGCATGTCCCTCTGAGTATTTAAAGCGGATGGAGAAGAGAACATTTATGGTGGCAGGTTTTTAGTCACTCATGGGATATGGGTGTCACTGTCTGGGCCAACTTTTATTGCCCGTCCCTAGTTGCCACGTTAGAAGGTGGTGGTGAGCTGCTTTCTTGAACTGCTGCAGACCTGTGCTGTAAGTTGACCCACAATGCCCTTGGGGGGATCTTCCAGGATTTTCACCCAGCGACGCTGAAGGAACGGTAGTATATTTCCAAGTCAGGATGGTGAATGGCTTGGAGGGGAACTTGCAGGGAGTAGTGTTCCCATGTACCTGCTGCCCTTGTTCTTTTAGATGGAAGTGGTCCTGGGTTTGGCAGTTGCTGATTAGGGATCATTGGTGAATTTCTGCAACGCACCTTGTAGATAGTACAGACTGCTGCTGCTGAGTGTCAGTGGTGGCTGGTCTCAAGCTTCTTCAGTGTTGTTGAACCTGCACCCATCCAGGCAAGTGAGCGTCCCCACTTCTGATCTTCTGACCTGAGGGAAGGTTATTGATGAAGCAGCTGAAGGTGGTTGGGCCGAGGACACTACCCTAAGGAACTCCTGCAGATATGTCTTGGAGCTGCGGTGACTGACCTCCAACAACCAGAACCATCTTCCTATGTGTCAGGTATGACTCCAACCAGTGGAGAGTTTGTTTCCAATATACGCTGATACCAGTATTGCTAGGACTCCTTGATGCCACATTGGGTTTATTGCAGCCTTGATGTCAAGGGCTGTCCCTTCACCTCTGGAATTCAGCTTTTTTGTCCATGTTTGAACCAAGGCCGTAATGAGATCAGGAGCTGAGTGGCCCTGGTGGAATCCAAACTGGGCGTCACTGAGCAGGTTATTGCTGAGGAGTTGCTTGATAGCGCTGTTAATGACACTTTCCACAACTTTTCTGATCAAGAGTAGACTGATGGGGTAGTAATTGACCTGGTTGGATTTGTCCTGCTTTTAATGTACAGGACATTTCTGGACAATTTTTCACCTTGTTAGGTAGATGCAATGTTGTAACTATACTGGAACAGCTTGGCTAGGGGAGCAGCAAGTTCTGGAGCACAAGTGATCAGTAATATCGTTGGAATATTTGGTGCCTCCAACTGTTTCTTGACGTGACATGAAGTAAATTGAATTAGAGACTGGCGTCTGTGATGGGGGAACCTCTGGAGGGGGTCTGAGATAGATCATCCACTTGGCACTCTGGCTGAAGACTATTGTGAATGCTTCAACCTTATCTTTTGTGCTAATGTGCTAGGCTCCTCCATCACTCAATGATGTACTTAATGAATGACAGGAAGCTCAGAGGAACAGAGGAATCTTGGGGTGCTTGTCCACAAATCACTGAAGGTCGCAAGACAGATTAATAGAGTAGTTAAGAAGGCATTATAGATACTTGGCTTTATCAGTTGTGGCATAGATTATAAGGGCCTGGATGTTATGTTGGAGCTGTATGGAACTTTTGTTAGGCCAGTTTGAGTTCCGTATGCAGTCTGGTCACTACACTCTTGGAAGGATGTGATTGCACTGGAAAGGTGCAAACGAGATTTGCCAAGATGTTGCCTAGGTTGGAGTGTTTCAGTGTTAAGAGAGGCTGAATAAGCTCAGGTTGCTTTCTTTGGAGCAGAAAAAATTGAGGGCAAACCTGATAGAGCAATGTAAGATTATAACAGGCTTGGTCAGGGTGACTAGAAAGTAGCTGTTCCTTTTAGTTGAAGGGTCAATCAATTTTAAAGTGAAAGGCAGGAGGTTTGGCGGTGTTTTGAGGAAAAGTCTTTTTCCGGGGGTTATAGGGATTAGAATGCATTGCCTGAGGGTAGTTGAGGTGGGAATCCTCATAAATTTACAAAGTACTTGGTTGAGCACTTAAAATGCTAAATCATTGACGGTTATGGGCCTAATGCAGGAATATGGTACTAGTACAGATTTAATGTACCTTTGGAAGTAAAAAACCTGATGGACCAAACAGCCTCTTCTGTACTGTATGATTGTTTGATCGTTGAAGATGAGGAGACTTGTGGTGTGTCCTCCTTAAGTGAGTTGTTTAATTGTCCACCACCATTCACACTGGATGTGGCAGGACTGCAGAGTTCAGATCTGATCTGCTGGTTGAAGGAGTCCCTGACCCAGAGTGCAGTCTGTAATATGGAGTTGGCAGAAATGGCAGAGGAGGATTCACCTGAATGTGACAGTTTCTGCTCATTCTTTGTCAATTGTTTTTATCAGTGTCCCATGATTCATGAACCTCCCAGCAACAGGAACAATTTCTCCCCATCCCTCTGTTCAGACCCCTCATGATTTTGAATGCCTTGCTCAAATCTCCTTTCAATCTCTTCTTCTCTGAGGAAACAGCCCCAAACTCTTCGTGCCACTGTTGTCTCTCTTTCTGGTAAAACATTGCTGCATGTTTTCAAAAGTCTTCACATTCTTCCTGCAGTTGAAGCTGAATCAATGTTTTACGAAAGAAGATCAGAACTTCCTGGCTTTGTACCCTATGCTCTGTTTATAAAGCCCAGGATTGCGCACACTCTATTAATCTCTTTCTCAACCTGCTCTGTCTTCTTCAGTGACTTATATACAGTCCCTTCTACTCCTGCAGCCCCTTTAGAATAGTACTCTTCATGTCTATTGTCTCTTCTTGCTCTTCCAAGCAGAATGTATCAATTCCCACTTGTCTCCATGAAATTTCAGCTACCATATATCTGACAATTCAACAGCCTGTCTGTGTCTTCGTAAAGTCTCTTGCTATCCTCTTCACAGTTCACAATCTTTCCAGGTTATGTGCTATCTGCAAGTGTTGAAATTGTGCCCTGCAAACTCTAGTCTTGGTCTTTCTGATTTTTCACAAGAATAGCAAAGATCCCAGTGCTGACTCCTGGAGAACTCCACTCTGCCTCCTACTGTCCAAAAAAAATCCGTCCACTCAGTCAACTTCATAGCCACAGGCCCTTTTCATTCATGACCTTCAGCTTTGCTAACAAGCCTGTTATATGGCAGGTTATATGGACTGTGGAAGTGCATATATAGCAATACATTGCCTTTATCAACTCTTTCTGATACCTTGATCTTTTCAGAAAGTTTTCCCACCACGAGGATTAAATTTACAGGGTTTACACCATTTTACACCCTTTTTTGAACAAGAAAAATGTAGTGTAGGATTTTAGGATCTCAGCTGTACCACCTGACTCCAAGTGTAACCCCTTCTGGTCCCTGATCAACCCCACTCCCCTCCTCTAGCCATTTTCATTATTTATAGACCAACAGGATACTTTTTTTGTCAACTGCTGGTTGCTTCTCATGCTGTCTCTTTGCCTCGCTGATTAGTTTTTCTCATTTCTGTCTGAATGCTTTATATTCAGCCTGGTTTTAACATGTGCTGTTCATCTACACACTGACCTTTTCTCAGTTTCGTTTTATTCTCCATCTTGTTCTTTATCCTGGGAGCTCTGGATTCCTTTACCCTAACCAACCTCTCCCCAAATCCAGAAAGTGGGAATCTATTTTGCCTGGACAGAAACTTTTTAAGCACAACCAATTTTTGGTGAAGGTTTTCTCTGCTAATCTTTCATTAATTAAAGCCATTCGCAACTGATTGAAATTAGCCATTCTGCAAACTACAGCCTTTACTTTACATTGGTCCTTGTCCCTTTCTGTTACTAACCTACAATACTGCTTTCTCTCCAAAATTCCCTGGCAGACTCTTCATCCAATTAAAAGCAAAATACTGTGGATGTGAAAATCTGAAGCATACACGGAGAATGGTGGAGAACCTCAGCAGGTCTGGCAACCTCTGTGGAGAGAGAAACAGAGTTAACATTTCAAGTCTCATATGACACTTCTTCAGAACTAAGAACTGCTGGAAACTGGTGGTTTTCATAATTTTGACAGAGGCGGAGGAAGAGTTAGAGGAACAGATAGTGTTGGGGCTCAGAGTAAAAGACAAATGAGTTGTTAATTGCGATGAAAGGTTAAAAAAATGTGAAATTGGTGTAAATTATGGTGTGGAAAAGTGAAAATCGGTCCTTTTAGCTGAGAGCATAGCGAGCAAAAAGACAAGAAGACAATGCTGTGAGCAGGGGGTTGGTGAGGGGGAGAAAATGTAAGAAAAACAGAGGACAGACATCATGAAGTCAGGCTATGAAGTTAGTAAATTCAATGTTGAGTCTTTGAGGCTGTGAAGTGCGCCAGTGGGGAAATGAAGTGTCCTTCCTTGAGCTTGTGTTGTAATTCATTAGAACAGGCCCAGGGCAGAAATGTTGACACGAGAGCAATGTGGTTTACTGAAATGGCAAGCAACTGGAAAGTCAGGGTCACTCCTACAGACAGAGCGGAGGTATTCTGCAAAGTGGTCACCCAGCCTGTGTTTGGTCTCACCAGCATAAAAGAGACCACATTGTGAGCAGTAAGCATGTGTGAGGGTAGCAAATGTGCCCTTATTCAAGAGGGGCTGCAAAGAAAAACCTGGGTATTATAGACTAGTAAACCTAACATCTTTGGTATGTAAGTTACTTCAGAAGATTCTGAGGGATAATATATACATGCATTTGGAAAGACAGGGTTTGATTAGCAATAGTTAGCATGGCTTTGTGCATGGGAGATCATGCCTCACAAATTTGTTAGAGTTCTTTGATGAAGTGACCAGGAAGATTGATGAGGGCAGTGCGGTAGACGTAGTCTACATGGATTTCAGTAAGGCCCTTGATAAGGTTCCACATGGTAGGCTGCTCTGGAAGGTTAGATCGCATGGAATCCAAGGAAAGTTGGCAAATTGGATACACAATTGGCTTGATGGTAGGAAGAGTAATAGTGGAAGGATGTTTACCGGACTGGAGGCCTGCGACTAGTGGTGTGCCTCAGGGGTCAGTGCTGGGCCCATTGCTGTTTGTTACCTATATCAGTGATTTGGATGAGTATGTACAAGGCATGATTAGAAAGTTTGTGGATGACACTAAAATAGGCGGTATCGTGGACAGTGAGGAAGGTCATCAGAAATTGCAGCAGGATCTTGATCAGCTAGGAAAGTGGGCTGAGAAATGGCAAATGGAGTTTAATATAGATAAGTGTGAGGCATTGCGTTTTGCAAAGTCAAATCAAGGTGGGAGTTTCATGGTGAATGGTGGGGCTTTAAGGAGTGTAATGGAACAGAGGGACTTTGGAGTGCAGGTGCACAGTTCTCTGAAAGTGGAGTCACAGGTAAAAAGGGCAGTGAAGAAGGCTTTTGGCACCCTGGCCTTCATCAGTCAGGCACTGAGTATAGAAGTTGGGAAGTTATGTTGCAGTTGTATAGGATGTTGGTGAGGCCGCACTTGGAGTATTGTGTTCAGTTTTGGTCACTTTGCTACAGGAAGGATGTTATCCAACTGGAAAGAGTGGCGAAGAAGTTGACAAGGATGTTGCCAGGACTCAAGGGATTGATTTATAGGGAGAAGTTGGACAAGTTAGTGTGTAGGAGACTGAGGGGTGTCTGATAGAAGTGTATAAGATAATGAGAGGCATGGAAAGGCTGAATGCACAAAGTCTTTGCCCAACCCTATCGCAGGGTTGGGGAATTGAGGACTAGAGGGCATCAGTTGAAGGTAAGAGGGGAAAGAATACATAGGGACATGAGGGGCAACTTTCTTACACAAGGGGTAGTATGCATATGGAATGAGCTGCTTTGGAAGTGGTTGAGGCGAGTACATTAACAACATTTAAAAAGCATTTGGAAAGATACATGGACAAGAAAGGTTTAGAAGGATATGGGTCAAGTGCAGGGAAATGGGGTTAGTGTGGATGGACATTTTGGTCGGAATGGGCCAGTTTGGGCTGAAGTGCCTGTCTCTATGCTGTAGGACTCTATGACAATGACTCTATAACACAGTAGGCCAGATTGAAGGAAGTAATGAAGTGAATTTCTGTGAACTAACTCATCAGAGGCTGCTATCCCACCACCATGTTACCCTTTATTTACATCTGGGGAGTCCTCGACACAGTTTCCTCAGATTCAGCTCTCAGAGTGAACATGATGTCTGACATTCCTATTTATATCTGTCAGCCAAGGTTCCCTGATGGGACCAGATTAACAGCCCTAATCAAGGAACTCATATTCTGAGGTCCACCCGGCTGACCTCATTACTATTGCTACATGCTGCTCCATCTAGAAGCTGTGCCTGGAGCATTTGTCACTGAGGGGGGAAGAGGAGAATTAGCAAGTGTTATACCTTGTGCGGTTGTGTGGGAAGGTGCCATGGGAAGTGAGGAAGTGCTAAGAGTGATGGAACAATAGATCAGGGTGTCATAGAGGGAACGGTCCCTGTGGAATGCTGACAATGAGGGGAGGAGGGGAAGATGTGTTTGGGGGTGGCTTCCTACTGGAGATGGAGGAAATGGCAGGGGATAATCCTTTGAATGCAGAACCACTGGGAGTGGAGAGTGAGGGCAAAAGGAACCCTATCATTGTTTTGGGAGGGCAGGGAGGGGATGAGGGCAGAAGTGCAGGAAATGGGTCACATACAGTTGAGGGCCCTGTTAACCCTGTCATGAGGGGGGATACTTGGCAAGGGAGAAAAGGGGATATTTTGGAGATATACTTGTTGGAAGGCAGCATCATTTGAACAGAAGTGACAGAGATGAAGAAAGTGCATTCTCCAGATCCGACAGTGTCTCCTTTCCCATTGGACCAGAATCATATGAAATTCTCCTGAACACACTTCAGTAACTCTTCCCCTATTTGCCCATTACTCTCCTACTATCCCAATCTATATCAGGATAATTAAATCCTCCATTGTTACTACGCTATAGTCTTTTCACAGCTCTGTAATTTCTCCACAGATGTGCTCCTCTTTTTGTTTTTCGCTATCATTAGCATAGACACTATACCCAGCCCAATGCAGGGCTAGCGATAAAGATTCAGAAACTGTTTGATGAGGTTTAAGTGCAGACCAGGAGGTCACAGTTTATCTCTCCAAGATGTTCCCGGGTCACAGTTTTCCCAGGCCAAGGAGTAAGAATCATCTTTTATCTCCCCTTTCTTTCCACAATCAATGAGAATGAGATCTGGATGAATTGAATGGTTCTGGATGTGTTGAGAGGTTTAGGTGTGGTGAGAGGATCTAGATGAGCTGAGGGAGTCTGGATGGGTTGAGGGGCTCTGGATGAGTTGAGGGGCTCTGGATGAGTTGAGGGGTTCCGGATGGATTGAGGGGGTCTGGATGA
>NC_063368.1:1084191-1104589 GCF_021869965.1 Rhincodon typus | reverse complement strand
TGAGGGGTTCTGGATGGGTTGAGGGGGTCTGGATGAGTTGAGGGGGTCTGGATGAGTTGAGGTAGTCTGGATGCAGTTATGGAGATGTGCATTTAGACATAGTTGGCTGTTAATCATATCTTCCTTGATAAGACAAGTTTCTAAGGCAGATTCAAGAACAGCTTCTTCCCCGCTGCTATCAGAATTTTGAGTGAACCTCTTTCATGTTAGTGTTGCTGTCTCTACACCTTTTTCCAGCTGCACTCTGTTCTGTTACACTGATGCATGTGTATTGAATGATCTGCCTGTAAGGCAACAGTTTTCACTGTACCTTGGTGACAGTAATAAATCAAATCAAATCAATGTTTATTAAAGACGGTGGCTCCTGTTTCATTTAAAAACCTGGATCTGAAGAAAGGCTCCTCAGATGTGAGTGCAGCTTGGCGTCTGACACTTGAGTGTTTTAATCAAAGACTGGAGGAGCTCCGAGACACTCCTGATCCAATCAGCAGCCAGTGACCCACAAAGAAAGACTGAATCTAAACAGAGAACAATGGCATCCTTCAAATCCAGCTCAATTGTACAAAGAGACCTTGAGAGTAGATAATAATCGGAAAGATTATGATCCATGTCAACATGCAACACAAGATTATCGCCTCATATGTTTAACCCTCTCCCGTTTTAAGAAAAGACAATTCTGGAACCTGTCAGGAGCTCACTGTCCCTAGACAATTCATCAACCTTCTATGTTCTGGAGCTGGGACACAGTGGGTGCTGCAAACAGTGAGCAATGGCTGTGTACACACTATTGAACAGAGAATCGCGCAGACTGTGCACAGAGGTTTGTGTACATGATGATTGTGCACTGTGAGTGTACACGAGGGTTGTGACAGCAACTGGTCACTTGGATTGTACAGTGAGTGGATATATCCTTGTGGACACAATGTCTGTGTCCAGTCAGTATAAACAACAGTGAATATGAGGTGAATTGACACTAAGTGTTTGCTCTAGTACCCAAGGAGTATCGACTGTGAGCATATATGAAAGGAGTAGACAGTGAGTGCTCACTCGAGTGTACAAAAGGAATGTGAACCATGACTGTGCACAGGAGGTGTATGATAGAGTGGACAATGAATGTATACGTGAGTGGAAACGAGGAGAGTGGACAGTGACATACATGCTATTGTACATGACAATGGAGATTAAAAGTACAGGCTAGTGTACAGGACAATTGGTATATGCTCTAGTGTAAATGAGGAGAGCAAACAATAAACAGTTGGTGTACACTTGTGTACATGGAGAGAATGAACAATGAGTGTGTACACATGTATATGGAGAGAATGAACAATGTGCGTGTACACGCTAATGTCTAAATACAATGAGGAAGGAACGTGCAGAGTGAAGATTGCGCTGGGTGTTTGTACGTGATTCGTATCTAGTGTTCATTCCTGTATGACTGACAGTATTTACAGATCCTCCCAGTATAGACTCTGTACGATAGCCTGCAGCTATACAATAACAGCGAGGTAATGTTCACGGCACGTTACTGCCAGACAGTAACTGTCTTGTGCAAGGATGATGTTTGACCCTCCTCCTCATCACTGAATCCTCACCATTGTGGCTATCAGCAGTGACCAAAAGGTGAGGTGGAGCAGTCATCCCAGCCTGTGGTTACCTCAGACACTTGCAGCCTACCCCCTCCCCTCCCCGCCAACCCATGCCTCTCTAATCGCTGCAAGGTCCACAGCAATGTACTCCCCTCTTGCCTGGACAGGGACAGCACTGACCTCTGACGAGGAGAGGGCAGACCTCTTGAAGGATCATTAGCTGCTAACTCCAGCAAGATGCCACCACCACACATGTTTTCTCCTCACCTCCCTTGTCAGCCTTTCGCAGGGACTGTTCCCTCCGGGACACTCTGGTTCACTCTTCCTTCACTCCCAACATCCCCTGAAGCACCAAGGCAGATTCCCCTGCAACCACAGAAGGTATAACACCGTTTATTTCCCCTCTCTTCAGTATCCAGAGCTCAAATACACCTTCCAGATGAATCAGCGCTTTACCTGCACTTCCCAGAATCTAGTCTACTTTACTCGCTGCTCACAATATGGTCTCCTCTACAAGGGGGAAACGAAGCGTAGGCTGGGTGACCACTCCCAGAAACTTGCGTTCTGTCCATAAAAAAGACTCTGAACTTCCAGTTGCCTGTAACTTCAACACGCCATCCTGTTCCCTGGCCAGCATCTGTGTCTCAGGCTTGCTGTAGTCTTCCAATGAAGCTCAGCACTAGCCAGAAGAACAGCATCTCATTTTCCGCCTGGGGACCCTGCAGCCTTCTAGACTCAATATTGAGTTCAACAACATTAGGGCTTGAACACTCCCATGTCCTTACCCCAACTCCCACACACCAGGCCTTGTTATCACATAGCCTGCTATTACACACAACCCATTGTTAGCCACTAACAGTCCCCATTAATAGCTATTCACCTCCTAGCCAGATTGTTATCCACTCCTTTGTCCATCCAACTGTCCTTCTCTCTCTTTGGGCTCTATTCCCAACTATCATTTACTCCTTACCTCCTCCCCCCACCATACCTTCTGCATATAAACCAATATTTTCTTAGCTCCCATCAGTTCCGAGGAAGGGTCACTCAACCTGAAATGTTAACTCTGATTTCTCTCCACAGATTTTGCCTGTCCTGCTGAGATTTTCCAACAATTTCTATTTTTGTTTCTCTTGAGGGAAGGTCCTTACTTTCCTCAACTCCTGAGAGTTTGCTCATTCAGCCTCGAACCAAGTGAATCACAGCAACTGCTGAAGATACATTGATACTGTTTAACGCTGTCTCTGTTTAACCCTGTCACACCATCGGCTCACAGTCACGCACTGTCCTCACTCAACATAAGTGACATTATATATGCAGAACAAAGCACAAAGATCTGTGGATGGTGGAAATCTGTAACACAAACAGAAATTGCTGGAGAAACTCAGCAGGCCTAGCAGCATCTGTGGAGAAAAAGCAGAGTTAATGTTCCAGAGTGACCCTTCTTCAGAACTGATGGTGGCTGGGAAACTGTTGGTATGTATGTTGAAGATGGGTGGGGGTGGGGAGGAGTAATTAATAAGTGGAGATACAGTCCAAACAGAGAAAAGAGAAATTGGGCAAAGGAATGGGTAAATGTCAGCCTGGGAGAATCAATAGCTGCTAATGGGACCATTAGTAGCTGACAATGGGTGTTTGTGGTAGCAGTCTGTGATGACAAGGCCTGGGCATGGAGGTTAGGGTAAGGAATGGAAGAAGGTACTCAGGCCCTAAAATGATTGAATTTGATATTGAATCCTGAAGGCTGCATGGTTCCCAAGCAGAAAATGAGGGGCTGTTCTCCCAGCTTGCGCTGAGCTTCGCTGGAGCGCTGCAGTCAGCCTGAGACAGAGATGTTGGCCAGGAAACATGGTGTGTTGAAGTGGCAGGCAACTGGAAGCCCCGGATCCTTTTTTTGCAGACAGAACGTAGGTGTTCTGTAAAATAATCACCCAGTCTGTGTTTCCTTTCCCCAACCTGGAGAAGACCACATTGTGAGCAGTGAATACAGGAGACTAGATTGTGTGAAGTGCAGGTAAAGTGCTGCTTCACCTGGAAGGTATGTTTGGAGCCTTGGATCATGAGGAGGGAGGAAGTAAATGGACAGGGGTTACACCTTCTGCGGTTGCAGGGGAAGGTGCCGTGGGGCTGAGGGGGTGTGTTGGTATGAAGGAGGGGTGGACCAGGGTGTCCTGGAGGGACGAGTCCCTGAGCAAGGCTAAAAAGGGAGATGAGGGGAATATGGGTCTTGTAGTGGCTTCTCGCTGGAGATGATGGAAATGGTGATTGGATGTGGATGTTGGTGGGATGGTAAGTGAGGACAAATGGGACCCTATCGTTGTTGTGGGAGGGAAGAGAGGGTGTGAGGGCTGACGTTCGGGAGATGTGTCAGACCTGGTTCAGGGCCCTGTCAACTACAGTGGTGGGGAATTCTCAGTTGAGGAATAAGGTGGACATTTCAGAGGCCCCCATATTGAAGTTGGCATCATCAGAACAGATGTGATGGAGGCAGAGGAACAGGAATATAATCTCTACAGGAAGCAGGGTGTGAGGATAGTCGAAGTATCTTTGGGAGTTAGTGGGTTTGTAGTGAATATTGGCAGCCAGCCAATCCCTAGAGATAGAAACAGATGTTGAGGAGCGAAGGGAGGAGTCAGAGATGGATCAGGTGAAGGCTGCTGGTAACCAAGATTGACGGTGGGGGAGGACAGGGTAGTGAGAGGTTTGGGTGCATATTGTTCGAGGTGGGATTGAGGATCTGAGAGATGCGTGGCATGAGGAGTGATGGGTTAAAGCAACCAAAACGTACAAGTTTACTTATGGAGTCATGACGTCTCCGACGGTGTCCCACGGCCTCTCAGATCCACTCCGACTCCTCACAAGGACCCCAGGATTGGGTACCGCTACTAACTCAGGTCCAACAGTCAAAATAAATATGTATAAGATATGGGCAGGTCACTGCCGAGTGATGAAGGCACAGAGAAGGAAGGGAGGTTGGAACTGACCGCACAGGAATGGGAGAATGTTTAATCTCTCAACAGACTCCATCCCATTCTTTTGTGGAGACATCAAAGAAATAATGAGCCTATTAATGAGTGTGTGACCTATCTGTGACTGGGAAACTCCTTCCTTCACTTGTTGTGTTGTTAAAGGAACAGCTATAATGTGGCCTCCAGTTTGTCTGTCCCTTATACTTGGCTGTATGTATCAACACCATTTCTGAGCTGAATCACTTTCCATTTGTTGTATGAGGGACAGTGGAATGCCGAGCCATTGTCTGCTGATGACCCAGCTTTTATGTTTTGAAAGAATAGTTGGGATCTGGCACTGGAACTGGGCAGGTCACTGACTAAAAAAAATGAACAAGCATATGGAAAGAGAGGAAATATTGCAAAGGGATTATTGTATGTCTGGAATGTGGAGGAGCTTGTGGCTCAAAGCCAGGCTTTATAGTCAATATAGATCTTTTGTAATCAGACAATAGCCTTCGTCAGTGCACTTCCTGTGTTTGAAGCAAGTCAAAGCCTAGTTGCTAGGCCTCATTTCCTGTGCTGGGCCCAGGCAACAATAGTTTCTGTAATTGAAGCTGAAGTGACTGGCTGTCACTGACTTAGCTCATTCTGTTTTTAAAGAAGAACTTGTTCCTTGGCCTTGACAAACAGTCTGCTTTCTGGACATCTGACAGGACGGCTGCTGAAAGCCTGGACTTACACAAACAAGTTGTTTCCATGGTTGGTGTGTTGTTTGAAGCAGTCAGATCCTGTCTGATCTCCTGGATTGTAAAAGAACCACAAAACAGAGGAACAACAGGATGGACCTGCTCCATGTCTGAAGATTAAAGCAGTCATACTTTAACATTATCATCTTGCTGATGCCAACAGTTGAGAGTCATAGAGTCCTACAGCACGGAGACAGGCCCTTTGGTCCAAACTGGTCCATCCACGCCAACCCCATTTCCCTGCACTTGGCCCATATTCTTCTAAACCTTTCCTATCCATGTATTCGTCCAAATGCCTTTTAAATGTTGTTAATGTAGCTGCCTCAACCACTTTCACTGGCAGCTCAATCCATGTGTGTACCACCCTCAAGTTCCCATGTATTCTTTCCCCTCTTACCTTAAACTAATGCCCTCTAGTCCTCGATTCTCCAACCCTGGGAAAAAGACTGAGTGCATTCACCCTATCCATTCCTCTCATGATCTTATACACTTCTATCAGACCCCCCTCAGTCTCCTACACTCGAAAGAAAAAAGTCCTAGCTTGTCCAACCTCTCCCTATAAATCAATCCTTTGAGTCCTGGCAACATCCTTGTAAATTTCTTCTGCATTCTTTCCTGTTTAATAACATCCTTCCTGTAGCAAGGTGACCAAAACTGAACACAATACTCCAAGTGCGGCCTCACCAATGTCCTGTACAACTGCAACATAACTTCCCAACTTCTATACTCAATGCCCTGACTGATGAAGGCAAGTGTGCCAGAAGCCGTCTTCACTGCCCTGTCTACCTGGGACTCCACTTTCAGAAAACTGTGCACCTGAACTCCAAGGTCCCTCTGTTCCATTACACTCCTTAAGGCCCTACCATTCACCATGAAACTCCCACCTTGATTTGATTTTGCAAAATGCAACACCTCACACTTATCTATATTAAACTCCATTTGCCATTTCTCAGGCCACTTCCATAGCTGATCAAGATCCTGCTGCAATTTCTGATAATCTTCCTCACTGTCCATGATACCGCCTATTTTAGTGTCATCCTCATACTTACTAATCATGCCTTGTACATTCTCATCCAAATTATCGATATAGATAACAAACAGCAATGGGCCCAGCACTAACCTTTGAGGCACACCAGTAGTCGCAGGCCTCCAGTCTGCCAAGCATCCTTCCAGCATTACTCTCTGCTTCCTATCATCAAGCCAATTGTGACGTTCTGCCTTCCTCTTCCCTCATCTATCTGTTCTCTGTGCATGTTGAATTCCTAAATTGTGCATCTGCCTACTCACCTGAATCTGGGTGTCTGGCCTGTGCACTCACACCACACTTTATCCAGATGCCGTCTCTCTCTCTCTATCCCATGGGTCCAGATGTTCACATTCTCTTTTCCCTTTTTATGGGGGGCTTGGTGGCTCAGTGGCTCAGTGGTTAGCACTGCTGCCTCACAGTGCCAGGGACCCAGGTTCAATACCACCCTCAGGTAACTATCTGTCTGGAGTTTGCATATTCTCCCCGTGTCTGCATGGGTTTCCTCTGGGTGCTCTGGTTTCATCCCACGGTCTACCAATGTGTAGTTTAGGTGGATTAGCCATGGGAAATGCAGGGATAGGAATAGGATGGGTGTGAGTGGGATGTTCTTCAGAGAGTTGGTGTGATTTGATGGGCTGAATGGCCTAATTCCACACTGTAGGGATTCTATGCATGGCCTGCTATCTCCACACCAACTCTGTGACTCCTGACATTTGCATTCTCTTTCCACATCTCCCAGGAAACATCCAGATTGTCAGTATCTCTCCTTTCCATGCTCACTGATTCTAAATGTTACATCTCTTCACTCCCGGCCAAAGAGAAGCATAGAGATATGTAACGTGGAAACAGACCCTTTGGTCCAATTTGTCCATGCTGACCAGACATCCTATATAAAGCTAGTCCCATTTGCCAGCATTTGGCCCGTATCCCTCTAAACTCTTCCTATTCTTATACGCATCCAGAGGCCTTTCAAATATTATAATCATACGAACCTCCACCACTTCCTATAGCAGCTCATGCACCATCCTCTGCATGAAAATGTTGCCCCTTAGGCCCCTGTTAAATCTTTCCCCTCTCACCTTCAACCTATGCCCTCTAGTTTTGGAATTCCTCACCCTAGGGAAAAGACCTTGGCTACTCACCCTTTCCATGCCTCTCATGATGTTATAAACCTTTCTAAGGTCATCCGTCAGCCTCTGAGGCTCCAGGGAAAATAGCCCCAGTCTATTCAGCCTCTCCCTGTAGCTCAAACCCTCCAGCCCTAGCAACATCCTCGTAAATTTTCCTGAACTCTTTCTTAGTTTCAGAACATCCTTCCTTTAGGGCAGAGACCAAAATACTCCAAAAACGGCCGAACCAATGTCCTGTACAGCCGCAACATGACCTCCCAACTCCTATACTCAATGCACTGACAAATAAAGGCAAGCATACCAAACACCTTCATCACTCTCCTATCTATCTGTGACTCCACTTTCAAAGAACTATGAACCTGCACTCCAAAGTCTCTTTGTTTAGTATCACTCCCCAAGGCCTTAACATTGAGTATATAAGTCCTGCCCTGATTTGTGTTTCCAAAATGCAGCACCTCATATTTATCTAAATTAAACTCCATCTGCCACTCCTTAGCCCCATTGGCCCATCTAATCAAGATCCCATTGTAATCTAAGGTAACCTCCTTCACTGTCCACTGCACCTCCAATTTTGGTGTCATCTGCAAACTTACTAACCACCCCTCCTATGTTCACATCCAAATCATTTGTATAAATGCCAAAAAGCAGTGGACCCAGCACCGATCCTGGTGGCACACCGCTGGTCACAGTCCTCCGGTCTGAAAAGCGACCCTCCACCTCTGTATTCTGTCTCGAGCCAGTTCTGTATCCAACTGGCTAGTTCTCCCCGTATTCCATGAGATCTAACCTTGCTAACCAGTCTAACATGTGGAACCTTGTCAAACGCCTTACTGAAGTCCATATAGATCACAAACAAAGTTGCTGGAAAAGCTCAGCAGGTCTGGCAGCATCTGTGAAGGAGAAAACAGAGTTAACATTTCGGGTCCGGTCACCCTTCCTCAGAACCGTTCCTCGGGTCACCGGACCCAAAACGTTAACTCTGTTTTCTCCTTCACAGATGCTGCCAGACCTGCTGAGCTTTTCCAGCAACTTTTCTTTTGTTCCTGATTTACAGCATCCGCAGTTCTTTTGTTTTTTATTTCATATAGATCATGTCCACCATTCTGCCCTCATCAATCCTCTTTGTTACTTCTTCAAAAAACTCCATCAAATTAGTGAGACACAATTTCCCATGCACAGAGCCATGCTGACTATCCCTAATCAGTCCTTGCCTTTCCAAATACATTTAAATCCTGTCCCTCAGGATTTGCTCCGACAATTTGCCCACCACCAATGTCAGGCTCACCGGTCTATAGACCCCTGGCTTTTCCTTACCACCTTTCTTAAATAGCCGGACCACGTTAGCTAACCTCCAGTCTTCCGACACCTCACCTGTGGCTATTGACGATACAAATCTGTGTACTCTGTCATATCCTCTCTCCTCCTTCCTGTGCCACGCTCCTTTTAAATTCCAAACTCAAATTATCAGTCTTTACCATTCCCACTGATCTTCAACTCCTGAAAGTGACAACACTCAGCCATTCTATTGTCTCCAACAATGTGAATCCTAAAATGTGAGCATTGCGGGCACTGTGGATGGTGAGGACTGTGTGGGTAGTGTGGACAGTGAGAACATGGATGGCACGATGGTTCAGTGGTTGGCGCTGCTGCCTCACAGCACCAGGGACCCTGGTTCGATTCCAGCCTCGGGCGCATTCTCCCTGTGGCTGCTTGGGTTTCCTCTGGGTGCTCTGGTTTCCACCCACAGTCCAACATGTGCAGATTAGGTGTATTGGCCATGCTAATTTGCCCATAGTGTTGAGGGATGTGCAGGCTATGTGGCTTAGAAATGGGAAATGCTTAGTAGGCAGGTGGGATGCTCTTCTTTGGGTTGGTGTGGAGTCGATGGGCTGAATGGCCTGCTTCCACACTGTAGAGATTCCATGATTCTATTCTATAACAGTGTGCAGAATGAGGATAGAGTGAAGAGTGAGTAGAGTGCAGATAGGTATGGTAACTGCTCTTCCCAAGAAGAAACTACAGAGATTCGTGAACTCAGGCCAGTCTGATTCATAGCATCCCTACAGTGTGGAAACAGGCCCTTTTGGCCCAATAAGTCCACACTGACCCTCACAGCATCCCACCCAGACCCATCCCCCTACTCTTTCCCTGTAACCCACCTAATCTACACATCATTGAACACTATGGGCACTTTAGCATGGCCAATCCACCGAGTTGCAAACCAGCCTTCCATCTATTGACTCCATCTAATCTTCTCACTATCTTGGGAAAGCAGCCAACATAATCAAAGACCCTTCCCACCCTGGTTATATTCTCTTCCACCCTCTTTCGTTGGGCAGCAGATGTAAAAGTTTGAATAGATGTACAAATAGATTCAAGAACAGCTTCTTCTCTGCTGTTATCAGACTTTTGAATGGATCTCTCAATTGTTAACATTGATCTCTCTCTCTCTCTGCATTTTCTCTGTGGCTGTAATCCTGCAATCTGTTCTGCTACCTGATGCACTTTGTATGATATGATCTGCCTGTGGAGCATGCAAAACAGCACTTTTCACTGTATCTCGGTACATGTGATAACAATAAATCAAATGAAATTATGAAAAAACCAAACTGGAGTCATAGAATCATTAAATAGTCATAGCACAGGAGGAGGCCATTCAGCCCATTGTTCCTGCACCAGTTCTATTAACTAGTGTCAATCTCCTGCCTTTTCCCCATATCGGTGCACAACTTTTCTATTTAATCACCATCCAATGCCCTGTGGATTACCTCAACTGAATCTGCCTCCATCACAATTCCAGTCAGTGTATCCCGGAGCCCCATTTCCAGACCCTAGCTGCTGTATGAAAAAGTGTTTACTCACATCAGCCTTGCTTGATTTGCACATAATTTTAAATCCTGATGAAGGGTTTCGGCCCAGGATGTTCTTTTGGACAGGGAGTAGGCCACTCAGTACCTCGAGTCTGATCAACCACTCAATAAGATCATGGCAGATCTGATTATGATCTCAATTTTGTATTCCTGCCTATCCCTAATAATCTTTCATCCCTCCCTTACCCTCTTTATTAGCAAGACTCGATCTGCATGTCACTAAAATATATTTAAGGGCTCTGTATCCTCCACCTTTTCAGGAAGAGAGTTCCAAAGAGAACTGAAAGAGACAACAAATTCACCATATCTCTGCTTTAAATAGTGACCCCTAGTTTCAGATTCTCCCACAAGGGGAAGCACCCTCCATATTGACCTTGATAGGACTTCTCAGAATCTTTTATGTTTCAATCAATTTACCCTACTCTTCTAAACTCTAACTGGTCCAACTCCTGTCTAACTTTACCTCAGAAGGCAACACCCTTCTCACTGCACCCCATACCCCCTCCCACATTCCAGGTATTAGTCTAGCAACTTTCTCTGAACTGCAAGCAACACGTTTACATAATCCCTAAAATAGGGAGACCAATACTCTACACTGTACTCCAGCATAACTGCCTTAGTTAGGTTTTCCCCTCATGATAGATGTTAACAGTCTACCAGCTTTCCTAATTACTTGCTGTACCTGCATACTAATCGAAATAACTGCACAGAGGCTGGTGTCCAATCACTAAGACACCCTTAATTTACCAGAACACAGAACACTGGCTACGGCCATCCAGCTCAGAATCAATCCTCAACTGAGGAGATTTTGAATCCCCTGATTATATATTTTCTTCCCCCCAGCACCCGTGTGTGTGTGTAGGTAGTAAAAACACCTGATGTGCAAATAACTTTATTGTTAGTCCACCACCAAGAAACATACCCATGTGACCAAAGAACCAGTAGCGGGCAGAGCCCCCTGGAGCAACGCTTACGTGAACGAAAAGATGAAGGGGATTAAATTAAAATAGAATTGAAGGGGGATATAAAGCATTCCACACCCCAGGGAGCCCATTTCTCCTGAAAGGCATCGAGAGTGTCAGTGCACACTGTGTGCTCCTTCTCCAGGGACATCCAGGCCCGCACATAGCCACAGAAGAGGGATCTCCTGGTTATAGTGGTCAGCCAGGGATTTCCTAATTGGCCCAGGTTAACAACTCCAATCATGGACCCCGTAGTCAATTAGGTCCACCTGGTTCCAATTACTACAAACACCCCAAATGCATCCCTCCCCCGACAAACGTCCGGGGATATAGGCTTGGTCTTTCACTTGTAGCTTCTTTTGCGACACTTTTACTCCTGGCCCAGGTCATCTGACTCAGACTCAGACACGGGCAGCAAGTACCAGACCATGGCCTGGCTCTTGTGTCCCGCTACCTCTCAGGAGAGTGTCCTCCTCTTCTTATGGCAGTAACAGTATCAAGGCTGCATCCATTTTGGACTCTGAGGCTTCCTCAACACTAGACAGAGGGGGAACACCTACTGGGCCTTCGGGTTGTTCTGAGGGGCCAGGTATATTTTGCTCCTGCCATGTTCACGAGGTAATAGCTTTCAGGTGATCCAAATGTTTGTTCAGGACTGCCTCAGCTACCCAAACTTTGTAAGTCACAGGACCTGACCTCATGTCAATCTCGCCTTGTACCCAAACAGGGCCATTCCCATGGTTCCAGCACCAAACTTTGTCCCCTGAATTAAATTGACTCTCTCGCTTAGAGGAGGCATGTGGCCGGCATTGGCATTCTTGATGCTGTTTCACCCTCCCCCCAGGTCCAGGAATATCAGGGTTAACCTGGTGCAGGGTCTTCTCCCCATTAGCAACTCTGCTGGAGCTATCCCTGTTGCTGTCTGTGGGGTGGTCCTATAATTGAACAGGAGCCGGACAGTTTGGTATCATTTGACGCTGTAAGCTGCTTCTTTAATCCTGGCTTCAACATTTGGACCAGTCTTTTCTGCTAGATCATTGGACGATGGATAGTATGGAGCTGTCCTTATGTGCTGAATGACGAGGAACATTGAGCCCATCAAAGAACTGGCATAGTCAACATCCAACCAAATCCAGGGTTTATCCAGCCATTCCCACAAATATGGGGGTACTGCTGATGAAAAAAACAATGTGGTTGTCCCAGAACAATAACTCCCAACAAGCAACAAGACATCACTTGGCTGGTGGTGAGAAGGGCACTACCTGTGACAGACTTTGTGTACGCCCAGTCAGTCTGCGCCACTGCATTCTGCCCATGAAGTGGCTGTGGTGGGGGTAGGGGGTGGGAAGTAAACATTGTCACTTATCTCTTTCTGGAATGTGCCTTTGCAAAGGAAATTTGGAGGAAGATACGGTGGGTTTTTGTCAGGGTTTGTCCTGGTCTGTTCCTCGGGACACACACCACAACAAACATCTACTGCGTCTGGAGGCCCATCAAATCGGTGAAAGACACTGTTTGCTCTGCCCAAACCTTGATGGTCTTCCAGAACAAGGAGTTGACCCTGACCGAGTATTGCAGACTGGCACATTCCAAGGTCCAGGACGACACGCTGAGGGACGCACCAAAGCTTGGGGCATCTGCTGCCAGGGCTCAGTGGGGAAAGACCACCGTCTGAGGTCATTGTGCTGATGGTAAATGGGGGTCCGTTCAGTTATTGGATCCTCCCAGTGTGTCAAATATATGTAAATATCAGTATTGTGTAAAAGAGGTAGCGTCAATTTTGTGTTCTTGATATGTAACTGTGCAGAAACAAACTGCTTTTGTGTCAATGTATATATACAAAGGTTTTTATGACTAAGGTATATTTTTCAAATTAAACAAAGTGCTGCTGTGGCAACTTTTGTCCTTGTTGTCACACTGGGCACTGCCCCACCACTGTAGCTATGTCAGCATCCAGCCCTGGCCTCTAATCACAGCTTCTTGCCAGCATCTTCATTCTTGGAAAGCCCTGAATGACGCTGGTGGACTTTGGTCAGTATCTGGCAGCGATCTTTACTCAGGATAATCACCCTTACTCCCTGCAGTAATACGCCCTCTATGGTGATCTGGTCTCGCCGGGTCCAAAAAAATTTCAACCCGGGTTGCAATGGTCCTTCTGTTCCCCCTTTTACCACCAGCTCTTTCGGTTTCACTAGGACAGGATCTGTTCGTGTCCATAGTTGGATATTGTCCACAGTGACTGAAAAGGTGTCCAGGAAGTTTAAAACCAAAACAGACTGTGCCAGGGGAGGCATCACCAGTGGAGTATCAAGGCATCTGCATTAGCCACTTGGCTTCCTGGACAGTGTTCTAACTTGTACTTGTTTGAAGTGAGAATAAGGGCCCAACACTGAATTCTACTGAAAGCTATGGGTGGCACTGCCTTGTCCTCCTTCAGTAGCTCTAGCTGGGGTTTGTGATCTGTTACTATGACAAATTCCCATCCGTAAGGGTACTGATGGAACTTCCTCACACTAAAGATGACCGCCAAACCTTCCTTCTCTATCTGGGCATACTTGCATTCGGCATCAGCCAAATTCTGGGAAGCATATGCCATCAGATGTTCCTCTCTGTTGAGCCACTGGTGAGCCAACACTATCCTGATACTGTAAAGGGAGGCATGTCATGTCAGCACCAGATCTTGCGTGGGATCGTAATGTGCCAAGACCTTGGATGACGATAGTTGCTTTTTCACTTCCCTAAAGGCTGCTTCTTGGCTTCACAACCAGTAGCAGCTGTAAAGGTGCCAAGACAGAAGCCAGGTTATGTATGAATTTTCTGTAATAACTCACTAACCCAAGGAAAGACCTCAGCTCTGTACAGACGTGGGACCTGGGGCTTCTTGATTGCCCTCACTTTCTTTTCTAAAGGGTGTAGCCTGGTTTTGTTGACTCTGTAACACCTGTAGATCACTTGGGGTACCTGGAGCACATTTTTCTCTAAGGTGTACACCCACCTGGGAGAATGTTTTAATGTCCAAGTTCTCCACGTGCTCATTACTGGTCTTCCCTGTTGTTAGTACATCATCCAGGTAACTGAGGTAGCTCTTGTAAAATGTTCTTCATTGTCCGCTGGAAAAGAGAGCAGGCTGATGATAACCCAAATGGCAGTCTCTTGTATATTGATATAAACCCTTATGTATTGTACCTCTGGGACTCTTCATCCAGTCGCAATTGCAGGTAGGCATGGCTCATGTTCAGCTTCGCAAAGCTCCCCCCCGCAAATTTACGTTCAAGTCCTCTATGTGAGGGATTGAGTATTTATCCAGCTGCGAAAAGCAGTTTACTGTTTGCTTAAAATCCCCACAAAAGCGAACCGAGCCGTTGGGTTTCACAATTGGTACCACCGGTGCTGCCCATTCTGCAAACTGCACTGGTTTGATGATTCCTTGCTCTCCAGCCTCCTTATTTCTGCCTCTACTTTTGCCCAGAAGGCAAATGGCACTGAGCAGGACTTGCAAAATCTCGGAATTGCATCCTGATCAACATGTAAACTGCCCTTGGCCCCTTTGATCGTCTCAAGCCCTTGTTGAAAAACTCTTGGATATTTCTCTAGGACTTCACTGAGCAGTCATTTTCTAATCAAAAAATGTTGAGCCAATCAAGGTGAATCTTTCTCAACCAGTTCCACCCCAATAGTCTTGAGTCAAGATTTTTAACTGCACCAACTGCTTCTCACAGGAGATTGGAACCGAAGTCATTCCCTTAATTTGCAACAGATCTCCAGTGTATGTTCTCAGCCTGAGGTCTTCCACAAGCTTAAAGGTTGGAGACCTGAGCAAATCTTGGTAAAGACCGAATCTGCAACTGCAGACATAGCTGCGCTGGTATCGACCTCCATAGAAACTGGATGACCATTTAACCAAAAATTAATTTTAATCGGTCGTGATTTGGTTGTCACAAAGCAATTTAATTGTTCCAACCCACATGAAGGGGGAGTTTCCACAGTGTGCCCTCCCCTGGGTACCAACCTATGAGTTTTCTTACTCAAGTTGGGCCTTGTAGGACTCCTTGCTGTCGGCTTGCCAGCCCAGATCCTAAAGGACTGTTTAGCCATTTGACTGAGGCTTGGCTTTGTTGTGGGGTTCTGCCATGGGCTGGTTCTCTAACAGCTGCATAAGACTGATAGTGTTTCTGGATTAAAGCAGGTTTGGGATCATAATAATCCTTAACCAGCTCTGTCAACTCTTGGAAGGTTTTAGTGCCTGATGCCTCTGGGAAAGTAAAGCCCCTTGTAACTAAAAATGCAGCGGGTCCACAGACAATCAGAAGGATTACTCTTTGCTTTTTACTTTCCCCAATGTCATTTGCCTGGAAAAAAATCGCATTCTTTCCACATACCGAGCCCAGTCTTCAACAGCAGGATCAAATGAGTCAAGTTTCCCAAATAGAGGGATGATGCCAGAAATGCTTACCCCAGCTCCAGATGACAGTTGCAAGCATGTCCTGTATTCCCTTGTTGTCACTGAACATCTTTGAGAATAAAGAACCTCTTGTTGTTCCCTTTGACTGTTTCCCACCAGTCACCCCACAGACTCAGAGGGGCTTCATGGTTCTCCAACCTGTCTAATCCTTTTTGAGCCCCTCAATGTCTTCTGTTTTCTGGGGTCAACAGTTTCACGTTTAGCTTCCATGCTCCCTTGCCAGCCTGCTGGTCATCCTGTAGGTGACAGTCGGCCAGCAGGAGGCAGTGGTCAGAGAAGAACACTGGCTTGATGTCGCACTCACACTGACTGTTATATTCACACTGTCATGCTCACACTGACTGTCACACTCACTGTCACACTAACACTGACTTTCACACTCACTGACACATTCACGCTGACTGTCAGTCTCACGTTGTCACACTGAAACTGTCACACTGTTAAACTCACTGACTGTCACATTCGCTGTCACACTCACACTGTCACAATCACAATGACACAAACATTGACTGTCACACACAATCACACTTCCAGTCACACTCATACTTTCATACTCACAATGACACAAACATTGACTGTCACACACAATCACACTTCCAGTCACACTCACACTGTCACACTTACAATGACACAAACATTGACTGTCACACACAATCACACTTACAGTCACAATCACACTGTCACACTCACAATGACACAAACATTGACTGTCACACACAATCACACTTCCAGTCACACTCACACTGTCATACTCACAATGACACAAACATTGACTGTCACATTCATTGACACACACACACTATCACACTCAGTCACACTCATATCCACTGTCACACTAACACTGACTGTCACACTTATTGACACACACTGCCTATCATGTTCACAGTCACACTCACACTGACTGTTGCACTCGCTGACACACACAAGCTGTCACACTCACACTGATGGGGCAAGATCCCCTGGCAGAGACGAATGAGGAGGATTCCTCACTGGTTTGAATAGGGAAAGTCACTGTTGCAGACAGGTATCACTCTTAGAGCTGGATGGGGACATCCCCTCACAGATCAGAGGGTGGACAAGACCCCTCGCTCATTGGGGACAGATCTTCCTCATGGAGCAGTGTGGGGACACGACCCCTCGCAGAGCTGGATGGGGACAGGTCACCCCAGCGGAGCAGGATATGGACATGTCCCCCTCATAGAGATGGGTGTGGTCAGGTCCCCATTGTGGAGCTGGGTGTGGTCAGGTCCCCATCATGGAGCTGGGTGTGGTCAGGTCCCCATCGTGGAGTTGTGTGGTCAGGTCCCCATCGTGGAGTTGTGTGTGGTCAGGTTCCCATCGTGGAGCTGTTTGTGGTCAGGTTCCCATCGTGGAGTTGTGTGTGGTCAGGTCCCTATCGTGGAGTTGTGTGTGGTCAGGTTCCCATCGTGGAGCTGTGTGTGGTCAGGTTCCCATCGTGGAGCTGTGTATGGTCAGGTTCCCATCGTGGAGCTGGGTGTGGTCAGGTCTCCATCGTGGAGTTGTGTGTGGTCAGGTTCCCATTGTGGAGCTGGATGTGGTCAGGTTCCCATCGTAGAGTTTGGTGGGGACAGGTCCTCCTCCTGGAATTTGGTGGGGACAGATACCCCTGTGGGACAGGGCAGGACAGGTCTACCTCACAGAGCTGGTGGGGATCGATCTTCATCACAGAGCTGGATGGGACAGGCCCTCTGCACAGAGCTCAGTGGGTACAGGTCTCCCTTGTGGAGCTGGATGAGGACAGGTCTCCCTCATGGAATTTAGTGGGACAGGCCCCCTCATGGACCTGGCTGGGGACAGGTAATGCTCATGGAGCTGGGTGGACAGGTCCCTCTCATGGAGCTGGTTGGGAACAGGTCCCCCCTAGTGGAGCGGCTGAGGGGTTTTTGCTGAGCCCATGGCTGTTGGAGAAGTAGAGGGACATCTGATCCTGAACTGAACGTGTTGTGGAGAGTTCGCACCGTTTCTTGGGCAGCCTGTGGCTTCTCGATTAACTGGTGTCTGTTAATCACTGACCAATTGTTTTTCTCATCTGGGCACATTATTCCTGTTTGGGGGATTCGATTCCAGTGGTATTTCCACAGCTCGGACTTTCGGAACTGAATAACCACATGTTGTATTTTTGTCTCAGTGACTCAGAAAACTCGTGTTGTATAGTATCACTTCCTGTGTTTTTGTGCACCGTGTGATGTTGCTAACAGCTTCCAACCGATCAAACAGATTGCAGCTTGTCTCCTGCATGACAGTACACATCCCAGCCTGGGTACAGAGCCCCTGCAGGCAGGGTCACTGCTGGGAGGGACTACTATTATATGTGAGTCTAGGCTACAGAACAGGTCAATTTTTCTGTTAAATCCAGGGCCTTGACAACCACATAAAGAATGTAGATGAGAATGTAGGCGTATGATAGGTAAGTTTGCAGATGACATAAAGATTGGCCAAGAGGTTGACCGTGAAGAGAATGATGTTAGGTTAGAGGAAGAAAGAAACAGATTGGACTGATGGAATTGAACCCTGATAAATGTGAAGTGATGCACTTTGGAAGAAGGAACAAGATACAAAAGTACTCAATAAAAGGCAGGAAACAAGGAAGCTCATAGGAACAGAGGGATCTTAGAGTGCTTGTCTACAAAAGATGGCAGGACAGGTGAACAGGGTGGTTGAGAAGTCATACAGGACACTTGCCTTTTTTGTAGAATCACATGGTGTGGAAGCAGGCTATTCGACTAATTGAGTCCACACTGACCCTCCGAACAGCATCCCACCCAGACCCACCCCCTACCCTATCCCTGTAATCCTGCAATTACCATTGCTAACCCACCTACCCTACACTTCTCTGGACACTATGGGTGATTTAGCATGGCCAATGCACCTAACCTGCACATTTTTGGACTGTGGGAGGAAACCGGAGCACCTGGAGGAAACCCACACAGACACAGGGAGAATGTACAAACTCTACACAGACAGCCACTCAAGGCTGGAACGAAACCCGGGTCCCTGGTGCTGTGAGGCAGCAATGTTAACCACTGACCTACTGTGCCATCCAGCTGTAGCAAAGATTATAAGAGCAAGGAGATCATGTTGGGGCTGTATGGCACATTAGTTATGCCACATCTGGAGTATTCTGCTCAGTTCTGTCACCGGTATAGGAAAGATGTGATTACACTGGAGGGGGTGCAGTGGAGATTCACCAGGTTGTTACCTGGGATGGCGCTGTTTAGCGATGAAAACAGGCTGGATAGGCTCGGGTTGTTTTCTTTGGAGCAGAGAAGACTGATAGAGGTGTATAAGATTATGAGGGGCATGGACAGGGTGAATAGGAAGCCGTGCTTCCCCTATCAAATAATCAATAACAATGGAACATAATTTTAAAATGAAAGGCAAGAAGTTTACAGGAGATTTGAAGGAAAGATTTTTCACCCAGAAGGAGGTAGGGACTGGAATACACTGCCTTGGGGGATAGTTGAGGTGAAGAACCTCACAACCTTTAAAAGAAATACTTGGATGAGTATTTGAAATGTAATAACTTTCAAGGCTATGGACCTAGTGCAGGAAAGTGGGATTAGTATGGATAGGTCAGCACAGACCACGTGGGCTGAAGGGCCTCATCTGTCCTGTATGACTCTATGACTTTATGACTGTCCAGTTTAGATTCATACACAGAACTGGGCCAGTGTTGGTTATTATCTGATAAATATAGAACATAGAACAGTACAGCACAGAAACAGGCCCTCTGGCCCACCATGTCTGTGCCAACCACAATGCCATTCTAAACTAATCCCGTGTGCCTGCACATGCTCCGTATCCCTTTATTCCCTGTCTGTTCATGTGTCTGTTTAAATGTTTCTCAAACCTTGCTACTGTTTCTGCTTCTACCACCTTCACTGGCAGTACTTTCCAGGCAGCTACTGCCCCTCTGTGTAAAAGAAAAACTTTCCTCTACATTTCCTTTAAAGTTTCCCCCTCTCATCTTAAATCTACACCCTCTAGCATTTGACCTTTCCACCTTGGGAAAAAGACTCCGACTAACCATCCTATCCATGTATCTTATAATTTTATGTATTTCTATCAGCTCGCCCCTCAGCATGCAACAATCAAAGTTTGTCCAGCTTCTCCTTATAGTTAATAAACCTCAATCCAGACAACATCCTGGTAAACCTCTTTTGCACCCTCTCCAAAGCCTCCACATTCTTCCTAAAGTATGGCAATCAAAACTACAGTAGTGTAAGGTTATTATGACATTAGATTATATATTTAATAGCTTTGGATATACACTCGGGACTGTTTGGTTCTACAAATGAGAACTGTCAGTGATGAGAATTGAAGAAGATGGGACTGTCCTCTTTGGAGAGAAGGAGGCTGACAGCAGATTTGATGGAGGTTTTCAAAATCATGAGCAGACTGGATAGAGTCGATAGGGAGAAGCTGTTCCAACTCATGAAAGGGGCAAAAGAACAAAAGGGCATGGATTTAAAGACGTGCAAATAAAGCAAAGGTGATGTAAGAAAAGAACAAAGAACAATACAAGAGATAACAGGGTGTAGAGCTGGATGAACACAGCAGTCCAAGCAGCATCAGAGGAGCAGGAAGGCTGACGTTTCGGACCTAGACCCTTTCTGGGCCCGAAACGTCAGCCTTCCTGCTCCTCT
>NC_063368.1:1079886-1084091 GCF_021869965.1 Rhincodon typus | reverse complement strand
GGCCCGAAACGTCAGCCTTCCTGCTCCTCTGATGCTGCTTGGCCTGCTGTATTCATCCAGCTCTACACCTTGTTATCTCAGATTCTCCAGCATCTGCAGTTCCTACTATCTCTCAAAGACAAGACAGCACAGGAACAGGCCTTTCGGCTCTCCAAGCCTGTGCTGACACATTTTGCCCTTCCATACTAAAACTGTCTTCACTTACAGGATACGCATCCGTCTATTCCCTTCCTATTCATTTGTTCATCCAGGTGCTTCTTCAATGCTGCTATTGTGTCTCCTTCCACCACTTCCTCTGGCAGCACATTCCAGGCTCTCACCACCCTTTGCGTGAAAAACTTGCCTCGCACATCTCTTTTAAACTACCCCACCGCACCTTGAACTTGTGTCCCCTAGTAATTGACCCTTCCACCCTGGGAAAAAGCCTCATACTTTCCCCTCTATCCATGCCATTCACAATCTTATAAACTTCTATCAGGTCGCCCCTCAACCTCCTACATTCCAGTGAAAACAACCCCAGTCTACCTACCTTACTTCAAAGCTGAAATTCCCCAAACCAGGCAACATCCTGGTAACCTTTCTGTACTTCTCCAAAACATCCACATCCTTCTGGTAGTGTGGTGACCAGGGCTGTACACAGTATTCCAAGTGTGGCCTAACTAAAGCTCTATAAAGCTGCAACAAAACTTGTCTATCCTTATACTCAATGCCCCTTCCAATGAAGGCAAGCATGCCATAAGCCTTTTTTACTACCTTATCTGTCTGCGCTGCCACCTTCAGTGGTCTGTGGACTTGCACACCCAGATCCCTCTGCATATCAATACTCCTAAGGGTTCTGCCATTCACTGTACAATTTCCACCTGTACTTGACCTTCCAAAATGCATCAGCCCACATTTATCCGGATTAAACTCCATCTGCCATTTTTCTGCCCATGCGTCCAACTGATTTATATTCTGCTGTATCGTCTGACAATCCTCCTCACTATCTGAAACTCCACCGATCTTTGTATCTCTGCAAACTTATTAATTAGACCAGCTAGGTTTTCCTCCAAATTATTTATGTAGACCATAAAGAAGTCCCAGCACTGATCCCTGTGGAACATCACTAGTCACAGCCCTCCATTCTGAAAAGCATCCTTCCACTGCTACCCTCTGTCTCCTATGACTAAGCCAGGTCTGTATCCATCATGCCAGCTCACACCTGATACCATGTGACTTGACCTTTTGTACCAGTCTCCCATGAGGGACCTTCTGAAAGGCTTTACTGAAGTCCATGTAGACATCAACCAGTTTTCCCTCATCTATCATCTTTGTCACCTCCTCAAAAAACTCAATCAAGTTAGTGAGACACGACCTCCCCCGCACAAAACCATGCGGTCTATCGCTAATAAGTCCATTTGCTTCTAAATGCATATAGATTTTGTCCCTGAGAATCTTTTCCAATAATTTCCCTACTACCGACGTAAGGCTCACAGGCCTGTAATTTCCTGGATTATTCCTGTTACACTTCTTAAACAGTGGAACAATATTGGATATTCTCTAGTCCTCTAGGAACTCACCTGTGGCCAAAGAGGATACAAAGATGTCTGTCAACGCTCTAGCAAAGTGTACTCAGTTTTTTCGCAGAGAGTATTTACAGTCTGGAATACACTGCATGGAAATGTGGTGCAGGCAGGCTCAATCGAAGCGTTCTAGACAATTGGATATAAATGGTGTACATATGGGGGAAAGGCAGGAAAGTGGTACTAGGTAATAGAACTGGTGTGGGCATGATGCGCTAAATGGACTCCTGCGCTGTTATAATTCTGCGGTTACATGACTGGTTTATTTACAAAAATCTTAATTTGTTGCATCATTCTGATGAACAAGAAATGTGAAAAGTTGAAACTCCCACTGAAGGGGTTAATGTTTGTTTTTATCGAGCTCAAATGGAAATATGGATGGCTGTGACAGAGCCAAAACCAGTTCACAAACATCCCACTTAATGAGGTCCCGGGGGTGGGGGTGGGGAGGGGGGGCTGCTGGTTGGAGTACATAAGTTGCCCTCCCGCGTGAGGTCAGGAGTGCCCACAGTGTGTAAGGGTGGGGTGCTGATACAACACAATAACACACTCACAATGAGGTGACAGCAAAGTACTCCCAGGTGCCTGTTGACCTTTTCCAGCTAAGCTCAGTCTGCTCTCTGAGTTACACAAACTTCGCCACCACATGGGACTCCGGAAATTAAGTTTCCACAACTGAGTTTTCAACCAATCTCAAAAATAAAACTGAGTGTTGAATGCCACGGGCATGAAACAAAAACAGAAAATGCTGGAGAAACACAACAGGTCTGGCAGCTTCTGTAAAGAGAGAAATAGAGTTAACATTTCAAGTGGAATGTTTAACCCTTGTTCTGTCATGGGATGTGACCAGCACTTATTGCCCAGAGGACCCACATTGTTGTCAGTCTGGAGTCACGTGTAGGCCAGACCGATGAAGGACAGCAGATTCCCTTCCTTAAAGAGACTAGGTAGGTTTTTATGACAAACGATGGTAGCTTCATGGTCATCATCACTCAGACCAGCTTTCAATTCCAGATTCTAGTCAGTGGATTTAAACTCCTGCAGCTGCCATGATGGGATTTGAATCCGTGCTCCCAGAACCTGGGATCTACTGGATTACTCATCCTGTGACAATGCCACTATACTAAGACCTGAAGAGCAGGCACATTAGACTGGAGACATTCACTCAATTTCTTGCTACTAGAGTTGCCAGCATTTCTAGCGTTTTCTGTCTTTGCTTTATACTGGTCTCAGTTCATACAGGAACTCAGTCCTGGACATTTCAATCCCAGCCCTTTCTTGTGTGAAAGCTGAGGCAAATGTGGGAAAATCCAGCTTGCACATATTTTGAGGAGATTCAATGGCTTCCAGACATGTTGACCTGTAAAAAAATCTTCTTTATTACATTTGACTTCAATTTGCTTGTTTAGAGAAAAGACAATACCTTATTTATACAGCACCATCACAAAGTGCTTCACGGTCAATTTTGAAGGACTAAACTAAACGATCATTCATCTTAACTGGCTCATGCTAATGTTTCTCCTTCCACTCCCTCTTTTTCATACCCTCTCCCTTATCTTTCTGTCTCTTTCTCCCTTGTGTGTTTATCCAGCTTCAATCTGTCTGTTCCATTCTCCCTGTGGGAGTGAGTCCCACATTCTCCCCGCTCCCATTGGGAGTGAGTCCTATGTTCACCCCAACTCCTGTGGGACCGAGTCCCACATTCCCCACCACATCCTTTGGGATCGAGTCCCACATTCTCCCCCACTCCCTGCGGGATTGATCCCCCAAATTCCCATTAGAACATAGAATATTGAACTGTATAGTACAGTAATGGGCCTTTCGGTCCACGATGTTGTGCTGAACATGATGCCAAATTAAACTAATCCCTTCTGCCTGCCATTGGTCCATATCACTCCATTCCTTGCATATTCATGTGCTTATCTAAAACTCACTTCACCACCACTCCTGGCAGCACATTCCAGACTCCTATCCCTCTCTGTATAAAAAAATTGCCCCTCGTGTCTCCTTTGAACTTTCCCCCTCTTACCTTAAGTGCATTCTCTGGGGAAGGTGCTTCTCCTGAATTCCCAGCTGGATTTCTTGGAGATGACCATGGCCCTGATTGTTCCCACAAAAGGGAAAGGTTTTCCCTGAAAGACCTCTACCAGTTGACTACCCGGCTTTTTGTATGGAAGCAGAATCAGCGTCAACACCACAGGAAACACGGCAGCCAATTTGCACACAGGAAGCTCCCAAAACAGGGATGTGATTATCACTTTTTCTGACTAATATTGGTTGGGGATAAACATGGGTCCCAGAGTCATTGTGGAAACTACTCCCGCAGTATTCAGAAATTGCAGCCTGGGTTTCTTAAAATCTCCCAAGGAGACTGAGTGGGCCTGGACCACCATTTCATACAAAAGAGAGAGACTGCTCAGTTGACAAGCCCCCCACCCACCTCCCGCAACATGCTCCCCCCAACCCCACCCCCCATCCGCAGAGGTGACAGAACTGCTTGTGAAACAACATTGAATGATGTAACAAGGTGCAGGGCTGGATGAACACAGCAGGCCAAGCAGCATCATAGGAGCAGAGAGGCTGACGTTTCGGGCCGAGACCCTTCATCAGAAAAGGGGGAGGGGAAGGGGGTTTTGAAATAAA